>NC_069502.1:1073337065-1073432065 GCF_027579735.1 Bombina bombina
AATTTTATATGCTTCGCACTTTTTTTCTTATCACCCCACTTCTTGGCTATTCGTTAAACTGATTTGTGGGTGTGGTGAGGGGTGTATTTATAGGCATTTTAAGGTTTGGGAAACTTTGCCCCTCCTGGTAGGAATGTATATCCCATACGTCACTAGCTCATGGACTCTTGTTAATATGAAAGAAATGAATTTATCAGGTAAGTTCTTACATAAATTATGTTTTTCTGGGCTAAATCGATTCATATATAACATATTTAGCCTTGAGGAATCATTTAATATGGGTATTTTTGTAAAATAATATCGGCAGGCACTGTTTTAGACACCTTATTCTCTAGGGGCTTTCCCTAATCATAGGCAGAGCCTCATTTTCGCGCCGGTATTGCGCACTTGTTTTTGAGAAGCATGACATGCAGTCGCATGTGTGAGGAGCTCTGATACATAAAAAAGACTTTCTGAAGGCGTCATTTGGTATCGTATTCCCCTTTGGGCTTGGTTGGGTCTCAGCAAAGCAGATACCAGGGACTGTAAAGGGGTTAAAGATAAAAACGGCTCTGGTTCCGTTATTTTAAGGGTTAAAGCTTCCAAATTTGGTGTGCAATACTTTTAAGGCTTTAAGACACTGTGGTGAAATTTTGGTGAATTTTGAACAATTCCTTCATACTTTTTCGCAATTGCAGTAATAAAGTGTGTTCAGTTTAAAATTTAAAGTGACAGTAACGGTTTTATTTTAAAACGTTTTTTGTACTTTGTTATCAAGTTTATGCCTGTTTAACATGTCTGAACTACCAGATAGACTGTGTTCTGAATGTGGGGAAGCCAAGGTTCCTTCTCATTTAAATAGATGTGATTTATGTGACACTGAAAATGATGCCCAAGATGATTCCTCAAGTGAGGGGAGTAAGCATGGTACTGCATCATTCCCTCCTTCGTCTACACCAGTCTTGCCCACTCAGGAGGCCCCTAGTACATCTAGCGCGCCAATACTCCTTACTATGCAACAATTAACGGCTGTAATGGATAATTCTATCAAAAACATTTTAGCCAAAATGCCCACTTATCAGCGTAAGCGCGACTGCTCTGTTTTAGATACTGAAGAGCATGAGGACGCTGAGGATAATGGTTCTGATATGCCCCTACACCAGTCTGAGGGGGCCAGGGAGGTTTTGTCTGAGGGAGAAATTTCAGATTCAGGGAAAATTTCTCAACAAGCTGAACCCGATGTGATTACATTTAAATTTAAGTTGGAACATCTCCGCGCTCTGCTTAAGGAGGTGTTATCCACTCTGGATGATTGTGAGAATTTGATCATCCCAGAGAAACTATGTAAAATGGACAAGTTCCTAGAGGTCCCGGGGCCCCCAGAAGCTTTTCCTATACCCAAGCGGGTGGCGGACATTGTAAATAAAGAATGGGAAAGGCCCGGTATACCTTTCGTCCCTCCCCCCATATTTAAAAAATTGTTTCCCATGGTCGACCCCAGAAAGGACTTATGGCAGACAGTCCCCAAGGTCGAGGGGGCGGTTTCTACTTTAAACAAACGCACCACTATACCCATAGAAGATAGTTGTGCTTTCAAAGATCCTATGGATAAAAAATTAGAAGGTTTGCTTAAAAAGATGTTTGTTCAGCAAGGTTACCTTCTACAACCAATTTCATGCATTGTCCCTGTCACTACAGCCGCGTGTTTCTGGTTCGATGAGCTAGAAAAGGCGATCGATAGTGATTCTCCTCCTTATGAGGAGATTATGGACAGAATCCGTGCTCTCAAATTGGCTAATTCTTTCACCCTAGACGCCACTTTGCAATTGGCTAGGTTAGCGGCGAAAAATTCTGGGTTTGCTATTGTGGCGCGCAGAGCGCTTTGGTTGAAATCTTGGTCAGCGGATGCGTCTTCCAAGAACAAATTGCTTAACATTCCTTTCAAGGGGAAAACGCTGTTTGGCCCTGACTTGAAAGAGATTATCTCTGATATCACTGGGGGTAAGGGCCACGCCCTTCCTCAGGATAGGTCTTTCAAGGCCAAAAATAAACCTAATTTTCGTCCCTTTCGTAGAAACGGACCAGCCCCAAGTGCTACGTCCTCTAAGCAAGAGGGTAATTCTTCTCAAGCCAAGCCAGCCTGGAGACCAATGCAAGGCTGGAACAAGGGAAAGCAGGCCAAGAAGCCTGCCACTGCTACCAAGACAGCATGAAATGTTGGCCCCCGATCCGGGACCGGATCTGGTGGGGGGCAGACTTTCTCTCTTCGCTCAGGCTTGGGCAAGAGATGTTCTGGATCCTTGGGCACTAGAAATAGTCTCCCAAGGTTATCTTCTGGAATTCAAGGGGCCTCCCCCAAGGGGGAGGTTCCACAGGTCTCAATTGTCTTCAGACCACATGAAAAGACAGGCATTCTTACATTGTGTAGAAGACCTGTTAAAAATGGGAGTGATTCATCCTGTTCCTTTAGGAGAACAAGGGATGGGGTTCTACTCCAATCTGTTCGTAGTTCCCAAAAAAGAGGGAACATTCAGACCAATCTTAGATCTCAAGATCCTAAACAAGTTTCTCAAGGTTTCATCGTTCAAAATGGAAACCATTCGAACAATTCTTCCTTCCATCCAGGAAGGTCAATTCATGACCACGGTGGATTTAAAGGATGCGTATCTACATATTCCTATCCACAAGGAACATCATCGGTTCCTAAGGTTCGCATTCCTGGACAAGCATTACCAGTTTGTGGCACTTCCGTTCGGATTAGCCACTGCTCCAAGGATTTTCACAAAGGTACTAGGGTCCCTTCTAGCGGTGCTAAGACCAAGGGGCATTGCAGTAGTACCTTACTTGGACGACATTCTGACTCAAGCGTCGTCCCTTCCTCAAGCAAAGGCTCACACGGACATTGTCCTGGCCTTTCTCAGATCTCACGGGTGGAAAGTGAACGTAGAAAAAAGTTCTCTATCTCCGTCAACAAGGGTTCCCTTCTTGGGAACAATAATAGACTCCTTAGAAATGAGGATTTTTCTGACAGAGGCCAGAAAATCAAAACTTCTAATCTCTTGTCAAATACTTCATTCTGTTCCTCTTCCTTCCATAGCGCAGTGCATGGAAGTAATAGGTTTGATGGTAGCGGCAATGGACATAGTTCCTTTTGCGCGAATTCATCTAAGACCATTACAACTGTGCATGCTCAGTCAGTGGAATGGGGACTATACAGACTTGTCTCCGACGATACAAGTAGATCAGAGGAACAGAGATTCACTCCGTTGGTGGCTGTCCCTGGACAACCTGTCACAGGGGATGAGCTTCCGCAGACCAGAGTGGGTCATTGTCACGACCGACGCCAGTCTGGTGGGCTGGGGCGCGGTCTGGGGACCCCTGAAAGCTCAGGGTCTTTGGTCTCGGGAAGAATCTCTTCTTCCGATAAATATTCTGGAACTGAGAGCGATATTCAATGCTCTCAAGGCTTGGCCTCAGCTAGCAAAGGCCAAGTTCATACGGTTTCAATCAGACAACATGACGACTGTTGCGTACATCAACCATCAGGGGGGAACAAGGAGTTCCCTGGCGATGGAAGAAGTGACCAAAATCATTCAATGGGCGGAGACTCACTCCTGCCACTTGTCTGCAATCCACATCCCAGGAGTGGAAAATTGGGAAGCGGATTTTCTGAGTCGTCGGACATTTCATCCGGGGGAGTGGGAACTCCATCCGGAAATCTTTGCCCAAATTACTCAATTGTGGGGCATTCCAGACATGGATCTGATGGCCTCTCGTCAGAACTTCAAGGTTCCTTGCTACGGGTCCAGATCCAGGGATCCCAAGGCGACTCTAGTAGATGCACTAGTAGCACCTTGGACCTTCAAACTAGCTTATGTATTCCCGCCGTTTCCTCTCATCCCCAGGCTGGTAGCCAGGATCAATCAGGAGAGGGCATCGGTGATCTTGATAGCTCCTGCGTGGCCACGCAGGACTTGGTATGCAGACCTGGTGAATATGTCATCGGCTCCACCATGGAAGCTACCTTTGAGACGAGACCTTCTTGTTCAAGGTCCGTTCGAACATCCGAATCTGGTCTCACTCCAACTGACTGCTTGGAGATTGAACGCTTGATCTTATCAAAGCGAGGGTTCTCAGATTCTGTTATTGATACTCTTGTTCAGGCCAGAAAGCCTGTAACTTGAAAAATTTACCACAAAATATGGAAAAAATATATCTGTTGGTGTGAATCTAAAGGATTCCCTTGGGACAAGGTAAAAATTCCTAAGATTCTATCCTTTCTTCAAGAAGGTTTGGAGAAAGGATTATCTGCAAGTTCCTTGAAGGGACAGATTTCTGCCTTGTCTGTGTTACTTCACAAAAAGCTGGCAGCTGTGCCAGATGTTCAAGCCTTTGTTCAGGCTCTGGTTAGAATCAAGCCTGTTTACAAACCTTTGACTCCTCCTTGGAGTCTCAATTTAGTTCTTTCAGTTCTTCAGGGGGTTCCGTTTGAACCCTTACATTCCGTTGATATTAAGTTATCTTGGAAAGTTTTGTTTTTGGTTGCAATTTCTTCTGCTAGAAGAGTTTCAGAATTATCTGCTCTGCAGTGTTCTCCTCCTTATCTGGTGTTCCATGCAGATAAGGTGGTTTTACGTACTAAACCTGGTTTTCTTCCGAAAGTTGTTTCTAACAAAAACATTAACCAGGAGATAGTCGTGCCTTCTTTGTGTCCGAATCCAGTTTCAAAGAAGGAACGTTTGTTGCACAATTTGGATGTTGTTCGTGCTCTAAAATTCTATTTAGATGCTACAAAGGATTTTAGACAAACATCTTCCTTGTTTGTTGTTTATTCTGGTAAAAGGAGAGGTCAAAAAGCAACTTCTACCTCTCTCTCTTTTTGGATTAAAAGCATCATCAGATTGGCTTATGAGACTGCCGGACGGCAGCCTCCTGAAAGAATCACAGCTCATTCCACTAGGGCTGTGGCTTCCGCATGGGCCTTCAAGAACGAGGCTTCTGTTGATCAGATATGTAAGGCAGCGACTTGGTCTTCACTGCACACTTTTACTAAATTTTACAAGTTTGATACTTTTGCTTCTTCTGAGGCTATTTTTGGGAGAAAGGTTTTGCAAGCCGTGGTGCCTTCCATCTAGGTGACCTGATTTGCTCCCTCCCTTCATCCGTGTCCTAAAGCTTTGGTATTGGTTCCCACAAGTAAGGATGACGCCGTGGACCGGACACACCTATGTTGGAGAAAACAGAATTTATGTTTACCTGATAAATTACTTTCTCCAACGGTGTGTCCGGTCCACGGCCCGCCCTGGTTTTTTAATCAGGTCTGATATTTTATTTTCTTTAACTACAGTCACCACGGTATCATATGGTTTCTCCTATGCAAATATTCCTCCTTTACGTCGGTCGAATGACTGGGGAAGGCGGAGCCTAGGAGGGATCATGTGACCAGCTTTGCTGGGCTCTTTGCCATTTCCTGTTGGGGAAGAGAATATCCCACAAGTAAGGATGACGCCGTGGACCGGACACACCGTTGGAGAAAGTAATTTATCAGGTAAACATAAATTCTGTTTTTTTATAGCACTTGAAAGTGATGCAGCACAGCTGTACAAAGCCGACTAGTAAAAATCACCTAAACATCTCTGTAAAAAAGGAAGACATTTTACCCCAATTTTCTAAGTATTCACGACCCACTGTAACTTTGTGTACTTTAAGCAGCCAATCAAGATGCTAGTCCCAGGACTTGCAAGGGAGTGTGCATCTGGCATGTGCAGTCATGTTTTCCTATTCTTAAGAAAGTTTACTATGAAATCTCACAAGATTTCAGTGATCTCATGAGATCACAGTAAAGCATGGTCTCTGCTGATTGGCTATTCCCTCCACCAACATGCAGCTGATGTATAACTATTAACAGAGCACTTACTCTTGTGAGCTGAAGAAATTGTGAGGTAAAATATCTTCCCTTTTTTACATAGATGTTCAGGTGATATTTTCATTTCCACTTTTTACAGTTATGCTGCATCACTTTCAAGTGATTTAGTATGAGTATTGTTAACCCCTTTTGCTAATAGGAATTTCAAAGACTTGCCAAAAAAAGCTAAGAATTTTTAGCATTTTTGCTATCACTCAATTTAAACAGAAATAAAGCCTTGTGTTTTTTTTATGTACCTATTTAAAAAAACAAAAAATTAAAGGGCCAGTAAACCTACAAAATACGTTATATAATTCTGCACATAGTGCAGAATTATATAACATCAGCTTAGCGCAAACTTTGTACCTTAAAAGATTAAAGTGAAAAATGCTACAAAATTTACTTTCTCCAACATTGGTGTGTCCGGTCCACGGCGTCATCCTTACTTGTGGGAATATCTCTTCCCCAACAGGAAATGGCAAAGAGTCCCAGCAAAGCTGGCCATATAGTCCCTCCTAGGCTCCGCCCACCCCAGTCATTCTCTTTGCCGTTGCACAGGCAACATCTCCACGGAGATGGTTAAGAGTTTTTTGGTGTTTAAATGTAGTTTTTTTATTCTTCTATCAAGTGTTTGTTATTTTAAAATAGTGCTGGTATGTACTATTTACTCAGAAACAGAAAAGGATGAAGATTTCTGTTTGTGAGAGGAAGATGATTTTAGCAGACAGTAACTAAAATCGATTGCTGTTTCCACATAGGACTGTTGAGATGAAGTAACTTCAGTTGGGGGAAACAGTTAGCAGACTTTTCTGCTTAAGGTATGACTAGCCATATTTCTAACAAGACCATGTAATGCTGGAAGGCTGTCATTTCCCCTCATGGGGACCGGTAAGCCATTTTCTTAGTCAAGCAAACAGAATAAAGGGCTTAATATGGGCTATAAAACTGGTAGACACTTTTATGGGCTAAATCGATTGCTTTATTTGGACATTTTATACATGTTTATGCTGATAATTCACACTTATAAACTTGGGGAACGTTTTTTAACGGCAGGCACTATGTTAGACACCTTTTCCAGTCAGGGAGGGCCTTCCCAGTTGTAGGCTGAGCCTCATTTTCGCGCCATTACTGCGCAGTTGTTTTTGAGAGCAAGACATGCAGATGCATGTGTGAGGATCTGAAAGCAGCTGGAAAAGTTTCTAGAAGGCGTCATTTGGTATCGTATTCCCCTCTGGGCTTGGTTAGGTCGCAGCAAAGGCTATAGCTGTGACTGTATAGGGGTTAAATTTGTAAACGGGTCCGGTTCCGTTATTTTAAGGGTTAAAGCTCTGAAAATTGGTGTGCAATACTCTTAATGCTTTAAGACACTATGGTAATTTTTGAACAATTCCTTCATACTTTTTCACATATTCAGTAATAAAGTGTTTCTGTTTAAAATTTAAAGAGACCGTAACGGTTTTGTTTTAAAACGTTTTTTTGTGCTTTATTGACAAGTTTAAGCCTGTTTAACATGTCTGTGCCTTCGGATAAGCTATGTTCTATATGTATGAAAGCCAATGTGTCTCCCCATTTAAATTTGTGTGATAATTGTGCCATAGCGTCCAAACAAAGTAAGGACAGTACTGCCGCAGATAATGAAATTGCCCAAGATGATTCCTCAGATGAGGGGAGTAGACATGATACTACATCATCTCCTACTGTGTCTACACCAGTTTTGCCCACGCAGGAGGCCCCTAGTACATCTAGCGCGCCATTGCTTATTACCATGCAACAATTGACGGCTGTAATGGATAACTCCATAGCAAATATTTTATCCAAAATGCCTACATATCAGAGAAAGCGCGATTGCTCTGTTTTAAACACTGAAGAGCAGGAGGGCGCTGATGATAATTGTTCTGTCATACCCTCACACCAATCTGAAGTGGCCATGAGGGAGGTTTTGTCAGATGGGGAAATTTCAGATTCAGGAAAAATTTCTCAACAAGCTGAACCTGATGTTGTGACATTTAAATTTAAATTAGAGCATCTCCGCGCACTGCTTAAGGAGGTGTTATCTACTCTGGATGATTGTGACAACTTGGTCATTCCAGAGAAATTATGCAAGATGGACAAGTTCCTAGAGGTTCCGGTGCACCCCGACTCTTTTCCTATACCCAAGCGGGTGGCGGACATAGTGAATAAGGAGTGGGAAAAGCCCGGCATACCTTTTTGTTCCCCCCCCTATATTTAAGAAATTATTTCCTATGGTCGACCCCAGAAAGGACTTATGGCAGACAGTCCCTAAGGTCGAGGGGGCAGTTTCTACTCTAAACAAGCGCACTACTATTCCTATCGAGGATAGTTGTGCTTTCAAAGATCCTATGGATAAAAAATTGGAGGGTTTGCTTAAGAAGATTTTTGTACAGCAAAGTTACCTTCTACAACCCATTTCGTGCATTGTTCCTGTCACTACAGCAGCGTGGTTCTGGTTCGAAGAACTAGAAAAGTCGCTCAGTAGAGAGACTCCATATAAGGAGGTTATGGACAGAGTTCACGCACTTAAGTTGGCTAACTCTTTTATTTTAGATGCCGCTTTGCAATTAGCTAGATTAGCGGCGAAAAATTCAGGGTTTGCAATTGTGGCGCGCAGAGCGCTTTGGCTAAAGTCTTGGTCAGCGGATGTGTCATCCAAGACAAAATTGCTTAACATCCCTTTCAAAGGTAAAACTCTATTTGGACCAGAATTGAAAGAGATTATCTCAGACATCACTGGGGGAAAGGGCCACGCCCTTCCACAAGATAGGCCTTTCAAGGCCAAGAATAAGTCTAATTTTCGTTCCTTTCGCAATTTCAGGAACGGACCGGCCTCTAATTCTGCATCCTCTAAGCAAGAGGGTAATGCCTCACAACCCAAACCAGCCTGGAAACCGATGCACGGCTGGAACAAGGGTAAGCAGGCCAAGAAGCCTGCTGCTACTAACAAAACAGCATGAAGGAGTAGCCCCCGATCCGGGACCGGATCTAGTAGGGGGCGGACTCTCTCTCTTTGCTCAGGCTTGGGCAAGAGATGTTCAGGATCCCTGGGCACTAGAAATAGTTTCTCAGGGTTATCTTCTGGAATTCAGGGAACTACCCCCAAGGGGAAGGTTCCACATGTCTCACTTATCCTTAAACCAAATAAAGAGACAGGCGTTCTTACATTGTGTAGAAGACCTGTTAAAGATGGGAGTGAAACACCCAGTTCCAATAAAGGAACAAGGAATGGGATTTTATTCAAATCTGTTCGTAGTTCCCAAAAAAGAGGTAACTTTCAGACCAATTTTGGATTTGAAGATCCTAAACAAATTTCTCAGGGTACCATCGTTCAAGATGGAAACCATTCGAACGATTCTACCCACTATCCAGGAAGGTCAATTTATGACTACCGTGGCTCTAAAGGATGCGTACCTACATATTCCTATCCACAAAAACATCATCAGTTCCTAAGGTTCGCCTTTCTGGACAAACATTACCAGTTTGTGGCCCTCCCATTCGGGTTAGCCACTGCTCCAAGGATTTTCACAAAGGTACTAGGCTCCCTTCTAGCGGTTCTAAGACCGAGGGGCATTGCAGTAGTACCATACTTGGACGACATTCTAATACAAGCGTCGTCCCTGTCAACAGCAAAGGCTCATACAGACATCGTTCTGGCCTTTCTCAGATCACACGGATGGAAGGTGAACATAGAAAAAAGTTCTCTGTCTCCGTCAACAAGAGTTCCCTTCTTGGGAACAATAATAGATTCCTTAGAAATGAGGATTTTTCTGATAGAGGTCAGAAAGTCAAAACTTCTAAGCACTTGTCAAGTTCTTCATTCTGTTCCACGTCCTTACATAGCGCAGTGCATGGAAGTAGTATTGTTGATGGTTGCAGCAATGGACATAGTTCCTTTTGCACGAATTCATCTAAGACCATTACAACTGTGCATGCTCAAACAGTGGAATGGGGACTATACAGACTTGTTTCCAATGATTCAAGTAGATCAGAAGACCAGAGATTCACTCCGTTGGTGGCTGACCCTGGACCATCTATCCCAGGGAATGAGCTTCCGCAGACCAGAGTGGGTCATTGTCACGACCGACGCCAGTCTAGTGGGCTGGGGCGCGGTCTGGGAATCCCTGAAAGCTCAGGGACTATGGTCTCGGGAAGAGTCTCTTCTCCCGATAAACATTCTGGAACTAAGAGCGATCTTCAATGCTCTCAGAGCTTGGCCTCAGCTAGCAAAGGCCAGATTCATAAGATTCCAATCAGACAACATGACGACCGTTGCGTATATCAATCATCAGGGGGGAACAAGGAGTTCCCTGGCGATGAAAGAAGTGACCAAAATAATTCAATGGGCGGAGGATTACTCCTGCCACCTATCTGCGATCCACATCCCAGGTGTGGAAATCTGGGAAGCGGATTATCTGAGTCGTCAGACATTCCATCCGGGGGAGTGGGAACTCCACCCGGAGATCTTTGCCCAACTAACTCAATTATGGGGCATTCCAGACATGGATCTGATGGCGTCTCGTCAGAACTTCAGGGTTCCTTGCTACGGGTCCAGATCCAGGGATCCCAAGGCGACTCTAGTAGATGCACTAGTAGCACCTTGGACCTTCAACCTAGCTTATGTATTTCCACCGTTTCCTCTCATTCCCAGGCTGGTAGCCAGGATCAAACAGGAGAGGTCCTCAGTGATCTTGATAGCTCCTGCGTGGCCACGCAGGACTTGGTATGCAGACCTGGTGAATATGTCATCGGTTCCACCATGGAAGCTACCTTTGAGACAGGACCTTCTTGTTCAGGGTCCATTCGAACATCCAAATCTGGTCTCCCTCCAGCTGACGGCTTGGAGATTGAACGCTTGATTCTATCAAAGCGTGGGTTTTCAGATTCTGTGATAGATACTCTGGTTCAGGCCAGAAAACCGGTAACTAGAAAGATTACCATAAAATATGGAAAAGATATATCTGTTGGTGTGAATCCAAAGGATTCCCATGGAATAAGATAAAAATTCCTAAGATTCTCTCCTTTCTACAAGTTCTCTAAAGGGACAGATCTCTGCTTTATCTGTCTTACTACACAAGACTGGCAGCTGTGCCAGATGTTCAAGCATTTGTTCAGGCTCTGGTTAGGATCAAGCCTGTTTACAGACTTTTGACTCCTCCCTGGAGTCTAAATCTAGTTCTTTCAGTTCTTCAAGGGGTTCCGTTTGAACCTTTACATTCCATAGATATTAAGTTACTATCTTGGAAAGTTTTGTTTTTGGTTGCTATTTCTTCTGCTAGAAGAGTTTCAGAGTTATCTGCTCTGCAGTGTTCTCCGCCCTATCTGGTGTTCCATGCAGATAAGGTGGTTTTGCGTACTAAGCCTGGTTTTCTTCCAAAGGTTGTTTCTAACAAGAATATTAACCAGGAGATAGTTGTACCTTCTTTATGTCCGAATCCAGTTTCAAAGATGGAACGTTTGTTACACAATTTGGACGTAGTCCGTGCTCTAAAATTCTATTTAGAGGCTACAAAAGATTTCAGACAAACATCATCTTTGTTTGTTGTCTATTCTGGTAAAAGGAGAGGTCAAAAAGCGACTTCTACCTCTTTCCTTTTGGCTTAAAAGCATCATCCGATTGGCTTATGAGACTGCCGGACGGCAGCCTCCTGAAAGAATCACAGCTCACTCCACTAGGGCTGTGGCTTCCACATGGGCCTTCAAGAACGAGGCTTCTGTTGACCAGATATGTAAGGCAGCGACTTGGTCTTCACTGCACACTTTTGCCAAATTTTACAAATTTGATACTTTTGCTTCTTCGGAGGCTATTTTTGGGAGAGAGGTTTTGCAAGCCGTGGTGCCTTCCGTTTAGGTAACCTGATTTGCTCCCTCCCTTCATCCGTGTCCTAAAGCTTTGGTATTGGTTCCCACAAGTAAGGATGACGCCGTGGACCGGACACACCAATGTTGGAGAAAACAGAATTTTTGCTTACCTGATAAATTACTTTCTCCAACGGTGTGTCCGGTCCACGGCCCGCCCTGGTTTTTTAATCAGGTCTGATGAATTATTTTCTCTAACTACAGTCACCACGGTACCATATGGTTTCTCCTATATTTTTCCTCCTGTCCGTCGGTCGAATGACTGGGGTGGGCGGAGCCTAGGAGGGACTATATGGCCAGCTTTGCTGGGACTTTTTGCCATTTCCTGTTGGAGAAGAGATATTCCCACAAGTAAGGATGACGCCGTGGACCGGACACACCGTTGGAGAAAGTAATTTATCAGGTAAGCATAAATTCTGTTTTCACAGTACGCCGCTCCTGGCTCTACTGAGCGGGTCTGTTTGTTTTCCCTAAGCCATCCGGCACGCTGTCTATTCACAGCCGGCCCGATTGCTCCATTAAACTCAATGTAACTCGCTCCTGCTACCAGAGCGGGAGCGAGTTACATTGAGTTTAATGGCGCGATCGGGCTGGCTGTGAATAGACAGCGTGTCCGATGCGTTTTAGAGGAAACAAACAGACCCGTTCAGTAGAGCCAGGAGCGGCGTACTGTGAAAGTAAATTTCGTAGTATTTTTTCACTTTAATCTTTTAAGGTACAAAGTTTGCGCTAAGCTGATGTTACATAATTCTGCACTATGTGCAGAATTATATAACATTATTTTGTGGGTTTACTGTCACTTTAAGTAGAGAACCCAAAGTGTTGCTCTAGTCCCATTTTTGGTATTTCATGCGATTGTTCCACTGCCAAATGCGATCATATAAAAAAAAATGTTAATGGTTTCACATTTTGTGTTTCTCTGAAATTATTTAAACATAAGAACTGCAGTCTTAAGATAAATCGTTGTAAAAGGTTTTCTGGGATCCTTTTTTGTTCAGAAATAGCAGACATGCATGGCATTGCAATTAGTTTATGGCAATTAGAAGGCCACTAATTGCAACTGCACACCACATTTTTAAAATTCCCAGCAGTAAAGGTGTTAATTAGTTAGCTGCTAAGGATAATAGTATTTTAATGCAGGGATTACCCTCCCACCTGACACTTCTCACCTCCATGATCCCTCCCAAACAGCTCTCCCCCCCCACTCCTGACAACCACTCCCACTGCCCCTCCACCTCTGTGCTGCCTACCTGCCACCCTCCTTCCCTCTTGCACCTCCCACCGGCAGTGAAGGAGATCGTTACAGACAGTAACACAGACCGTATCACTGTCTAACGATATAGCAACCTTCATTCATATTGTATGGCTGCCTGGGTCTTTAGGGTCCTGTTATGAGAATTTGTAGACATAGGTACAGGGAATATCCCTTTATGTTCATTGGATTTGACATGGATGTAAAATACCACATTATGCACGGAATTCTCAAAACTTTTTATTATGCTGCCCAAAAAAAAAAAAAAAAGATATTGAATTTTATGAGCACACACGGATGCACTTTCAGTAGCAAAGCAAATAACTTGAAAATCAATATAAATAACTTATGTTGGTCTTTATTTGGTCGATGTTAGTAGTTATTTTTATCTATTTTAAATTAAAAAAGTGCAAATGTCGTTGCTTACCCTGCATGTTGCTGGTCTTTTTAAGGCTTGTGTTTTCGATAGTGGTTGTTGCCGGAAGCTATGAGACCGCACTATAACAGGCAGCAGGAGAGAGGGAGGTTGTAATAGTGCAGGCTTGCCAATAAGGGCGACGTACAGGGTGTATATCATGACATCACCAGTGTCTTGTGAAATGACAAATAGCTCAGTAAGGGTAGTCATTTTGTCATGAGAATTGGTAGTGCATACTGTAAACTTCAGAAGCCTGCTGCATTATACATTATATTTATCCCTAATTGGCCTCAGAAGACACATTACATTTGCGAGTTATTTGCAAAATAAAAATGTCCGTTCATGCTACTTTTTTTTTTTTTTTTTTTTAATACTCAGATGTGAAAAATCTATGAAATTCCTGGTTTCAGTGGTTTTCTGTGTTGCCTGCACAGCAAGATCTGTCACTGCTTACATGCAGTTTCTAGTGAAGGCAGTGGTAGCATACATATTACTTTTAATAGAAGCGGATGGTACGGCTTCTAATTGACTGTACCTACTACCTGGGCTTCAACAAAGGTGTTTTTTTTTTTTTTTTTTTTTTATATAGTGTATATATAGTATAGGAATTTCCGTTCTTTGAATGTTTCATTGAGAATTCTAATCCAAAAATAAACTGCAAGATTACATTATTGTACGAATGCTTCCTGCTGATTACTCTCAGTAAACTTTTGCAGCAGTCAACGAATGTGACTTACTTTTTGTAGAATATTTATTTATATATTTTATTTTTGTTTTATATCTTAATTCATGTTATTAGCCGTAGTGCTGGATGTATTAACTATTGGCTTTAAACTGCTGAGTATAATCACAAAATAATGGTTTATATTCACCATGTCATTGTATTTCCTCCAGTGCCTGCCACTCTTCTAAAAAGTTTTCCTATTTTTAAACCCTTAAAGGTGCCAGATGCTGATGCTCTGCCTCTCTTTATCCTGGGATCTCCATCTTGAAGGGTCGGTGTTCTCACACTTTGATAGCAGCAATGCACATTTATCAGTAATGTTGCTGGCTCTGAGAATGCTTGTTCTTTAAGAAGGAATCTCCCAATAAGAAGAGGCAGAGCTTCACCATCTTGTAACTATAAGGGGTTAAAATAAAAAAAAAAAAAAAAAAAGTTTTTGAAGAAAGCTGCATGCACGTGAGGAAAAGCAATAGCAGATCAAATAGTGACAAGCCATTGTAGCTACAGCAGGCAGTTTAATGTCCCTTTAAGGGGATTTCTTTCTAATGACACGGTGAGTCCATGGATGATCATAATCATTGTTGGGAAAATCACTCCTGACCAGCAGGAGGAGGCAAAGAGCACCACAGCAAAGATGTTAAATATCACTCCCCTACCCACAACCCCCAGTCATTCTCTTTGCCTGTGTTGCAAGGAGGTGGTAAAGTTTAGGTGTCTGAAAGAAGTTTCTTCTATCAAGAGTTTATTATTTTGAAGCAGGGTAGGTTTGCTCTGTCTTCCTAGGGGTTTAGCCGTAGTCCATGTCAGTCTCTTCAGTAGAGCAGTGGTGGCTTATGAGCATCTGGAACTTTTTGGGTTTAATTCTCACTGCGCCTCCCTATCTGTTGTTGCTGCCTTTTTTTTTTTTTTTTTTTTAAAGCCTCTATAGGTTTATTCAGTCTTCCTTTTTTTTCCACAGGTCCATGAGAGGGTGGAGGTCTCTCAAACCGGGTGTGCTGCCGGGCAGATGTGAATTCAGGTAAGTGCCTTACTTTAATTTCTGGGGTCTCAGGAATTTTGGCACTTAAATAATTATCTGGGACACGTTAAGGATCCTATTTGGGGTAATAAAAAAAATAAAATATATTTCTTGTGTGTTAGGGCAGCGTGTGTTATGTGCTGCTGTTGATTTTGACACAGTTCGTTTTCTTTGCTGGAATTTTGGTAATGGCGGCTGGGCTTGCTCTGTGAGGAGTTTTAAGGTACGCCCACGACTAGGGCGGGCTTTTGCTGCGGCGCAAGTAGTTGCGTGCCTTCCGGTTTCTCTTTCTTTGGAGTTCTGGATTGGATCGCTGCGAAGCTTGCCTGCGGTTTGGTGTTTGCGGCTCTGGGAAGTCCTTGTAGAGACATTTCTCCTGTTACTGGCAGCACAGGTAGGCACCTCAGCAGAGTGCTGAGGTGAGGGGTTGCCTGAGGTTTTATTGTTTTGCTAACCGTAGCAGTAACGTTTGTAAATAAGAGTTGCTGCTAAGTTAAAGTTTCTTTCTCTTGTAAAGGTGTATCCAGTCCACGGGTTCATCCATTACTTGTGGGATATTCTCCTTCCCAACAGGAAGTTGCAAGAGGACACCCACAGCAGAGCTGTCTATATAGCTCCTCCCCTAACTGCCACCCCCAGTCATTCTCTTGCAACTCTCGACAAGATAGGAAGTGTAAGAGAGATGTGGTGACTTAGTGTAGTTTTTACCTTCAATCATGAGATTGTTGTTCCTTCATTATGTCCTAAAACTTCTTCAAAGAAGGAACGTCTATTACACAATCTTGATGTGGTTCGTGCTTTAAAGTTTTATTTACAAGCTACAAAGGATTTTCGTCAAACATCTGCTTTGTTTGTTGTCTACTCTGGACAGAGGAGAGGCCAAAAGGCTTTCGGCAACTTCTCTTTCTTTTTGGCTAAGAAGCTTAATCCGCTTAGCTTTATGAGACTGCTGGCCAGCAGCCTCCTGAAAGAATTACAGCTCATTCTACTAGAGCAGTAGCTTCCACATGGGCTTTTAAACATGAGGCCTCTGTTGAACAGATTTGTAAGGCGGCGACTTGGTCTTCGCTTCATACCTTTTCTAAATTCTACAAATTCGATACTTTTGCTTCCTCGGAGGCTATTTTTGGGAGAAAGGTCTTACAGGCAGTGGTGCCTTCCGTTTAAGTTCCTGCCTTGTCCCTCCCTTCATCCGTGTCCTAAAGCTTTGGTATTGGTATCCCACAAGTAATGGATGAACCCATGGACTGGATACACCTTTACAAGAGAAAACAAAATTTATGCTTACCTGATAAATTTATTTCTCTTGTGGTGTATCCAGTCCACGGCCCACCCTGTCATTTTAAGGCAGGTGTTTTTTATTTATAAACTACAGTCACCACTGCACCCTATAGTTTCTCCTTTTTTCTTGCTGGTCTTCGGTCGAATGACTGGGTGTGGCAGTTAGGGGAGGAGCTATATAGACGGCTCTGCTGTGGGTGTCCTCTTGCAACTTCCTGTTGGGAAGAATATCCCACAAGTAATGGATGAACCCGTGGACTGGATACACCACAAGAGAAATACATTTATCAGGTAAGCATAAATTTTGTTTTTTTAGAATTTAAAGTAGCAGTAATAGAGTTGCTGCTGTTGAAGACTAAGTTTTAGTTTAAAGGAGCAGTAAAAATTTTTTTGAGTATAGTTGCTACTGTTAAAGATAAAGTTTAATTTTTAAAATTTAAAGGGACTGTCACGGATACCAGACAGCTAAGGATAACCCCAACCCCCACTACAACCTCACCCCTGTTGTTTATCAGTGATTTTGGGCTACTCAGAGCAACCACCATCTCTGGAAGCTGTTTGTTTTCTTTGTTTTGGCTTGTTTTTGTGTTCAGAGAAGAGTTGGTTTATGACCAGGAAAACCCTCCTAGGCTGGACGGGCTCCTGGAACTCCCGGTCGGCCACCTCACAACGGACACCTGCCTAACCCTTCTCAGCCTGGCCAGGCTCCTGGAACTTCCGGTCGGCCACAGGACAGCAAAACATCCGCTAACTTTACCCCTAGTCGCTCCAGCAGCCCTTTGCCCAAGAGCTCCGATCTTTTGGGGATTGGTAGCCCCTATGGAGGTCAAGAGCTGTGGCAATTATCAGATGGGAGCCCCTTTGGGAACTGGGGGTTTTGGATACCCCTAACCCCATAATTTCAACGGACTGTAACTTCGGTCCCCAGTAACGAATCATGCTGATGTTTGGACTGTGGCATCTGGGGACCGAGAGCTTTAAAATGACACCCTGGATGTGCCGCTGCACCGGGAACACCCCAAAACCGCCACCCCTAGGTACTGGGATTATGTGGGACTGTGGCTCCTATGCAGGTGCCGGGCTGTCTGGAGGGGCGGGAATGGCGGTAACATTGTGGGATTGTCCTTTGTGTTATCAAGATGAGCTGTGTGTATAAAAGGAGTGTATGTTTTACAATAAAATCAGTTCTTGTTTCACCTGAATGCTAGTCTGTCTCGTTATTTAGGTGAGCTCCAGCAAAAATCACTTTTCCTGGGCTACATAGCAGCCTGTTCCAGGCAGAGAGAGGATCCTCAGGCAGAGCTAACCAGCCTGGGTAGCTGGAGTCTGTCACAGGGTGGGACCTTGGGTACTGATGCTGTCGAGCATCAAGGGTGGCTACAAGGCTGTGCTCACTTGCCAGCTATATAGCTGCAGTCGGCAGGGAGGAAGCAGGACCCGTTTGGCGGCGCTACCCAGTCGGGGTAGCTGGGGTATCCGTCACAGGGACAAAAGTAACGTTTGAGAGAATACATTTTAAGCATTTTTTTTTTCTTTAATTGGTTGGGGTTTTGGGTAGCGATGGACCAACAGGCCGCGCAAAACGTTACATGTAGCTTGTGTTTTGATTCCAATGTGAAACCTCCATTCCCTTTTTGTCCCTCTTGTATTGATAGAACCTTACATTACAGGGATAGACTTTATTGATTCTGAGCAACCATTATCTAAGGCGGATGCTGTTCTGAGGTCTCCTGTTCAACAGCCGCTGCTTTCTCCTCAAGTGTCCCAAACATTGTTGTCTGCACAGGCAGTGCCCTGCACTTCCTCTCAGACTCGGGTTGGGGTTATGTTGCAAGACATTGCTTCTCAGATATCTTCTGCGGTATCTGATGCGCTGTCTGACTTTCCCATATTGCAGGGAAAGCACAAGAGGAAGTTTAAGGAATTGGTGAGTAAGGTTTCTGACTCAGTTGTGTCTGTTCCAAATGTTCTCTCCTAGAGGTCTGAGGAGGATGATTCTTCGGTTGCATCTGAGGGTAAGATCTCGGACTCAGATAGTGTTACTGCTTCTTCTGTAGCTGAGGTTGTATCCTTCAGGTTTAAGCTAGAACACCTCCGTTTGTTACTTAAGGAGGTTTCTCTTGTAAGGTGTATCCAGTCCACGGATTAATCCGTTACTTGTGGGATATTCTCCTTCCCAACAGGAAGCTGCAAGAGGATCATCCACAGCAGAGCTGTCTATATAGCTCCTCCCCTAACTGCCACCTCCAGTAATTCTCTTGCAGCTCTCGACAAGGGAAGTAGCTAGAGAGATGTGGTGAATTAGTGTAGTTTATCTTCAATCAAAAGTTTATTTTTAAACGGTGCCGGCGTTGTACTGTTTTTTTACCTCAGGCAGAAATTAGAAGAAGAATTTGTCTGAGGTTTTTTATGATCTTAGCAGGTTGCAACTAAGGTCCACTGTTGTTCTCACACATAACTGAAGAGTATGGGGAAACTTCAGCTGGGAGAACGGCCTGCAGAATTAACTACCCTGAGGTATGTTCAGTATATTTTTTTCTAGAGGATGATAAGAACTAGAAAATGCTGACAGTGCCTGATATAGTTAAGGTAAGCCTGATTGCAGTGATTTAATAACGACTGGCATCATGCTTGCAGTAAAGGGTAATTTTCATATTACTTTCTATTATGGCTTAGTATGTAAAACGTTATATATATATATATAAGGAACGTTTTTTACTGAGGTGATCATTATTTGGGGCCTAGTTTTCCACATGGCTGTTATTTTACTCCTAGGAATATTTTTTTAAGGCCCTCTGACTTTGAGTGCATGGTGGGAGGGGCCTATTTTCACGCTCTAATTGCGCAGTTGTTTCTTACATTTGAGACATCCAGCTTCCCTGAAGGAGTCCCCTGACATATTGGACCTCTGTAAAGGTTTTGTGTGCCTGAAAAAGTAGTTTTATGGGAAGGTAGGAGCCACAGTAGAGCTGTGGCAGTTTGTGTGTGTGACTGTTATAACGGTTTTTACAGTTTTTTTTTTTTTTTTTTTGCTTCGTTTTTGAACCTGAGGGGTTAATCATCCATTTGCAAGTGGGTGCAATGCTATTTTAGTCTATTATATACACTGTAAAAATTTCATAGCGTTAACTGCTTTTTTCACTGTTTTGCAGTTTTTGTATTTGTTTTTTTCCCTTAAAGGCACAGTACCGTTTTTTATATTCTGCTTTTTCACATTAATTAAAGTGTTTTCAAAGCTTGCTGGTCTCATTACTAGCCTGTTAAACATGTCTGACATAGAGGAAACTCCTTGTTCATTATGTTTAGAAGCCATTGTGGAACCCCCTCTTAGTATGAAGATTTACCTGACAGAGGCCAGGTTGTCAAAACTTCTAAATTCCTGCCGTGTTCTTTATTCTACTTCTCGCCCTTCAGTGGCTCAGTGTATGGAAGTAATCGGCTTAATGGTAGTGGCAATGGACATAGTGCCGTTTGCCCGCCTATATCTCAGACCGCTGCAACTCTGCATGCTCAGTCAGTGGAATGGGGATTACACAGATTTGTCCCATCTACTAAATCTTGATCAAGAGACCAGGGATTCTCTTCTCTGGTGGTTATCTCGGGTCCATCTGTCCAAGGGTATGACCTTCCGCAGGCCATATTGGACAATAGTAACGACAGATGCCAGCCTTGTCTGGAACTCCCTGAAGGCTCCGGGTTTTGTGGACTCAGGAGGAGACACTCCTTCCGATAAACATTCTGGAACTAAGAGCGATATTCAATGCTCTTCAGGCTTGGCCTCAGCTAGCTGCGGTCAGGTTCATCAGATTTCAGTCGGACAACATCACGACTGTAGCCTACATCAACCATCAAGGGGGAACAAGGAGTTCCCTAGCAATGTTGGAGGTTTCAAAAATAATTCAATGGGCAGAGGTTCACTCTTGTCATCTATCAGCTATCCATATCCCAGGAGTAGAGTACTGGGAGGCGGATTTTATAAGTCGACAGACTTTTCATCCGGGGGAGTGGGAACTCCATCCGGAGGTGTTTGCACAGTTGATTCAACTTTGGGGCAAACCAGCACTGGATCTCATGGCGTCTCGTCAGAACGCCAAGCTTCCTTGTTACGGATCCAGGTCCAGGGATCCCAAGGCAGCGCTGATAGATCTTGGTCTTTCAACCTGGCTTATGTGTTTACACCATTTCCTCTGCTCCCTCGTCTGATTGCCAAGATCAAGCAGGAGAGAGCTTTGGTGATTTTGATAGCACCTGCGTGGCCACGCAGGACTTGGTATGCAGATCTGGTGGACATGTCATCCCTTCCACCATGGACTCTACCGCTGAGGCAGGACCTTCTACTTCAGGGTCCTTTCAACCATCCAAATCTAATTTCTCTGCGTCTGACTGCTTGGAGATTGAACGCTTGATTTTATCAAAACGTGGTTTCTCCGAGTCGGTCATTGATACCTTAATTCAGGCTCGAAAGCCTGTCACCAGGAAAATCTATCATAAGATATGGTGTAAATATCTTCATTGGTGTGAATCCAAGGGTTACTCATGGAGTAAAGTCAGGATTCCCAGGATATTATCTTTTCTCCAAGAAGGATTGGAGAATGGATTGTCAGCTAGTTCCTTAAAGGGACAGATTTCGGCTCTGTCTATTCTTTTGCACAAGCGTCTGGTGGATGTTCCAGACGTTCAGGCGTTTTGTCAGGCTTTAGTTAGAATCAAGCCTGTGTTTAAACCTGTTGCTCCGCCATGGAGTTTAAATTTAGTTCTTAAAGTTCTTCAAGGGGTTCCGTTTGAACCTCTGCATTCCATAGATATCAAGCTTTTATCTTGGAAAGTTCTGTTTCTGGTTTCGGCTCGAAGAGTTTCAGAGTTATCTGCCTTGCAGTGTGATTCCCCTTATCTGATCTTCCATGCAGATAAGGTAGTTTTGCGTACCAAACCTGGGTTTCTTCCTAAGGTGGTATCTAATAAGAATATCAATCAGGAGATTGTTGTTCCGTCACTGTGTCCTAATCCTTCTTCAAAGAAGGAACGTCTATTACACAATCTTGACGTGGTTCGTGCTTTAAAGTTTTATTTACAAGCTACTAAAGATTTACGTCAAACATCTGCATTGTTTGTTGTCTACTATGGACAGAGGAAAGGCCAAAAGGCTTCAGCAACTTCTCTTTCCTTTTGGTTAAGAAGTATAATTCGCTTAGCTTATGAGACTGCTGGCCAGCAGCCTCCTGAAAGAATTACAGCTCATTCCACTAGAGCGGTGGCTTCCACATGGGCTTTTAAAAATGAGGCTTCTGTTGAACAGATTTGTAAGGCGGCGACTTGGTCTTCGCTTCATACTTTTTTTCTAAATTCTACAAATTTGATACTTTTGCTTCTTCGGAGGGTATTTTTGGGAGAAAGGTCTTACAGGCAGTGATGCCTTCCATTTAAGCGCCTGCCTTGTCCCTCCCTTCATCCGTGTCCTATAGCTTCGGTATTGGTATCCCACAAGTAATGGATGAATCCGTGGACTGGATACACCTTACAAGAGAAAACAAAATTTATGCTTGCCTGATAAATTTATTTCTCTTGTGGTGTATCCAGTCCACGGCCCACCCTGTCATTTTAAGGCAGGTGTTTTTTATTTTTAAACTACAGTCACCACTGCACCCTATAGTTTCTCCTTTCTCTTGCTTGTCTTCGGTTGAATGACTGGAGGTGGCAGTTAGGGGAGGAGCTATATAGACAGCTCTGCTGTGGGTGATCCTCTTGCAGCTTCCTGTTGGGAAGGAGAATATCCCACAAGTAATGGATGAATCCGTGGACTGGATACACCACAAGAGAAATAAATTTATCAGGTAAGCATAAATTTTGTTTTTGGCCACTTTGGATGACTCTTCTGTCATCACTCCTAAGAAGTCTAGTAAGCTGAATAAATATTTTGATGTTCCTTTTGCGGTGGAGGTATTTCCTGTTTCAGACCGTGCTACAGAGATTACAACAACTCCCAGAATTTTCTTAAAGGTCCTGGGAGCGTTGTTGCAGTGGCGCCTTATCTGGATGACATTTTGGTTCAGGTGCCATCTTTACAGCTAGCAAGCTCTCACACAGAGTTGTCTTTTCTGCACTCCCATGGATTGAAGGTGAATTTAGGAAAAAGTTATTTGATTCCAGCTACAAGAGTGGTGTTTTTTTGAACCATAATAGATTCTCTGGAAATTTAAGATTTTTCTGACAGAGGCCAGACGAACAAAGATCTTCAACTCTTGTCCTGCCCTTCAGGCCTCTCCTCGGCCGTCAGTGGCTCAGTGTATGGAGGTTATTGGTATGATGGTGTCAGCTATGGACATCATTCCGTTTGCTCGGTTCCATCTCAGGCCTCTGCAGTTATGCATGCTCAATCAATGGAACGGGGATTATGCTGATCTGTCACCGCAAATTGTTCTGGATCAGGCGACGAGATTATCTTCCATGGTGGTTGTCTCAAGATCTCTCCCAGGGAACCTGCTTTCGCAGACCTACCTGGGTGATCGTGACCACGGATGCCAGTCTGCTGTGATGGGGAGCTGTCTGGGGATCATTAAGGCTCCAATGTTAATGTACTCAGGAGTCTGTTCTTTCCCTAAATATTCTAGCGCTGAGGCCAACCTTCAATGCTCTTCTGGCCTCATTTAGCTTCAGCCCAGTTTATCAGGTTTCAGTCGGACAACAATGTCAGTGGCTTACAACAGTCATCAGGGAGGTACTCAGAGTTCCTTGGCCATGACAGAGGTAGCCAAGATTATTCAGTGGGCGGAGACTTACAACTGCTTTCTGTCTGCAATCCACATTTCAGGGGTGGACAACTGGGAAGCGGATTTTTCTGAGCAGACAGACTTTTCATCCGGGGGAGTGGGCACTTCATCTGGAGGTGTTTTCCAGCTTGGTTCTCAAATGAGGACAGCTGAAGTTGGATCTCATGGCATCTCGTCATAATGCCAAGCTCCAGAGGTACGGGTCTAGGTCAAGGTATCCTCAGGCTGTACTGATAGATGCTCTGGCGGTTCTTTGGAATTTCAGTCTGGCTTACGTGTTTCCTTCGTTTGCTCTTCTTCCTCAGGTCATTGCTCGTATCAGACAGGAGAAGGCGTCAGTGATTCTCATTGCACCGACGTGGCCTCACAGAATCTGGTATGCATCTCTTCCACCTTGGAGACTTCCGCTGAGGAAGGACCTTCTAATTCAGGGGCCCTTCCTTCATCCAAATTTAGTTTCTCTGAAGCTGACTGCTTGTAGATTGAACGCTTGATATTCGCTAAGCGGGGGTTTTCTAAATCGGCAATTGAAACTTTGATTCAGGCTCGCAAGCCTGTAACTAGAAAAAAATACTATAAGATATGGCGTCAATATCTGTATTGGTGTAAATCCAGAGGGTTCTCTTGGATTAGAGTTAGGATTCCTAGGATTTTGTCTTTTCTCCAGGAGGGTCTGGAGAAGGGTTTATCTGCAAGTACCTTGAAGGGTCAAATTTCTGCTTTTATCTTTTTTGTTACACAAGCGTCTGGCGGATGTGCCAGATGTTCAATCTTTTTGTCAGGCCCTGGTTGGAATCCGGCCTATGTTTGTTTGTTACTCCTCCTTGGAGTCTTAATTTGGTTTTTAGAGTTCAACAGGCTTTGTTTGAGCCTATGCATTCTTTGGATATTAAGATGTTATCCTAGAAGGTTTTGTTTTTGGTTGCTATTTCTTCGGCTTGAAGAGTTTCAGAGCTTTCAGCATTGCAGTGTGAATCTCCTTACCCTATTTTTCATTCTGTTAAGGTAGTCCTGCATACTGCCTTAGGTTTCCTTCCCAAAGTGGTTTCTGATCGGAATATTAATCAAGAATCGTTGTTGCTTCTTTGTGTCCTAATCCTTCTTCTCATAAGGAGCGTTTGTTGCACAACCTGGATGTGGTTTGTGCGTTGAAATATTATTTGCAGGCAACTAAGGATTTTCGCCAGTCTTCTTCTTCTTCTTCTTCTTTGTTGTTTTTTCTGGGAAGCGCAAGGGTCAGAAAGCTACGGCTACTTCTCTTTCTTTCTGGCTGAAGAGTGTTATTCGCTTGGCATATGAGACTGCTGGACAGCAGCCTCCTGAGAAAATCACGGCTCATTCCACAAGGGCTGTTTCTTCTTGAGCCTTCAAAAATGAAGCTTCTGTGGAACAGATTTGCAAAGATGGCACTTGGTCATCTTTACTCACTTTTTCTAAATTTTATAAGTTTGATACTTTTTCTTCGGCTGAGGCTTCTTTTGGGAGAAAGGTTCTTCAAGCAGTGGTGCCTACGTTTAGGCTAACTGTCCTGTCCCTCCCTTATAATCCGTGTTCTCTGGCTTGGGTATTGGTTCCCAACAGTAATTATGATGATCCGTGGACTCACCGTGAGTCCACGGCCTGCCCTGTATTTTTCGGGCAGTTTATTTTTCTTTAAACCTCATGCACCTCATGTTACTTCCTTTCTCCTTTGCCTTTGGTCGAATGGCTGGTTGTGGGTAGGAGAGTGATATTTAACAAGTTTGCTGTGGTGCTCTTTGCCTCCTCCTGCTGGTCAGGAGTGATATTCCCAACAGTAATTATGATGATCCATGGACTAACCGTGTCAAGAAAGAAATAAGCATACATTTTCTTCTTTCAGTAAAAAATCAATTGCACATTAGTACATTTCAATTTCGATTAGAAACTTCTTTTTTTTTTGCAATACTTGCATGAGCAAAAGGCTTCTATTAGAAATCATTTTTTTACATTGAGACATTGTATGGTACATGTTCACGTTAAGCATGTTTATATATACTTAATGCACCAGCATTTTCCATTGTGTCTGGGAAGAGAGCTGTCGGTGGCATTATTTTATTTTTTTCATGTAATCTTGAGTCATTGCCATTGCAGTACGTAACACCACCAGCTGTCTGAGCAGACACTGTTAAAACTGCTGGTGCAAGGAGAATAACTAGATATGGTTCACTTACATAATCACAGTAAAATATCTTTTATTTAAAGTTGAAATGCACTATGGTGTACTTCAATTTTGACTTAATGTCCCTTTACAAATAATGCAACAAAAATGCCTTTTAAAATATACTCCCCTTTCAATGCAGTGTTTAATCCCCCCCCCAATTTTATTCAGATGTTTTGTACAAGATTAGTGGGATACTATTATGTATTGATTTAAACATAATGTGCTAAATGTTTTTTTCTAAATTTAATTTGGTATTTAACTTAAATCTTTGTTTTACAGATGAAGTGCCTGCAGACATGGTTGCAGAAGAATCAGGTCCTGGTGCACAGAATAGTCCTTATCAACTTCGCAGAAAAACTCTTGTCCCTAAAAGAACCACTTGCCCAACAAAGAGCAGTATGGAGGTGAGTGATCTTTGCTATCGTAAGAGTATTCCCTTTTGTCAAATGTTCAACGTTATGCATTTAAGTGTGAGGTTACAAGAGGATTTACCCGTTTCCTGGTATGAACTTTCTAATATATTTTGATAATATTTAGCGCTGCGTAAGTAACACTTATGAAATGGTAAACATAGTGCACATATCTTTGTTTCACTGTACTGGGGAGTGAAAGTCCTTTATGCATAGTCAGCAGTCTGTAACTGCACACATTTCACTATTTGCCAGAATAATATTTTTCATGTCCTGAAAAACAGGGACCAGTAAAACCTGTACAGTTGTGTGACGATTAAGCCTTTCCACCCAACTGTCACAATGGGGAGGGTGTGGGCATGAAGAGGATAATAGCACACAGCTCTTTGGTCCCTTACTTTTATCTCTACAAAGGACCTAAAGGGACACCAAATTAAACCCCAAATCCTGCCTATACCCCCCCAGTTACAACTCTCTGCCACCACCAAGAATTTTAAATTTAAAAAGGGTGTCTTGGAAACCCAATAACTCGCGCAATCAACAATGAGATAAATGTGCATTTTAACCTTGTCTCTTCAGAGTGTAAATTCACATACAAAGACAGAATTAGATGTTCTGTATGTTTTAATAACAAAATACCAATACAAGTTACACAGTGCCAAATTATAAAAACATTCAAAATAACAAGAGAGATGTTAAGATGTATTTCTTTAAAATAAAATAGAACATAATATAAGAACACAATACCTAATATAATTATTATTCAGACTCCAATAGGTTTGTGGAGAACACCCTTAGATGTTAGTTCTTTTTGTCCCAGGCCGGTTCTGCTTAAGTTTTTGGTAGCATTCAGTTCTAAGTCAGTGTTTCCTTTGTCTTGTCAAGGCCCTCACCCTTGTTATAATTTACAATCATTCAATCATTAGGTTTCTCACTGAAATTATTTACTAACAGTTTGTGCAATTATGGCACAAATGGTTGTAAATGCTTCTCTGGGATCCCAACTTTGTGAGGAGGATTAATAACAGAAGTGAGAAGGATAATAAGACACTTCCTAGCGACAAGGAGCTACTGAATCTGTAAGGATGGTGGAGATACAGAGAGCTTTTGCCTTTGATATACTGGCAACGAAAACACCGCAACGTCTTACTACATAAGAACTAAGCCTCAGCACCACTTCTGCAGAGCACCAACAATGGGGAGCCACGACTGAATCGTAGTCCACCTACATCCCAATTAGACTGCATTAGTTCAGAGGTTGACTCGACATAACCGCAAACTATTTCCACTCCATACCCTATACCTCGAACACTGATCCGGAACCTAATAGATTAACATCCCCAGTTTTAACATGGTGACTAGAATTGGGCTCATACTTACCGATTTTTGCACTGACATCGAGGAACATTTTAGGATCCTGGCCACATAAGTAAAAGCTCTTTTTGACCCTATCTGCGCTACCTATGTGGCTACTGATCATACGCCAACAGTCCAGAGTGTTCGAGAGGAGGTCTTGCCTTTCCGGTCGGGCGGTCCTGAGCTCTGAGTGAGCCTTGCATTTTAGAAGGGCTACTGGCAACTCAGCCAGCCGATCTAGTGACTTTCCCTAAGCATGCCACAGCATTTGAGGAGGTACGGACTGTGATATAAAAAATTATCTCAGAGACTAACCATGGCCCACACCTCTTAGTCCATTGCCTGGCTGGGGACAAAACATGGTGTGACAGGTAGTCTATTCAATGGTGCGCCCAGCAGTGCCCAGGACCAGAGAGGGGGGGATGTCGACTACAGACTTACTGAGGAGAGTTGAAAAACGCAGCCTATTGTCTGATGCAGGAGTGGTTTGGAAGTTCCTCCTGATCTGCAGTGCAATGCAAGTCTCAAGTTTAAAACTATAGAATGCTCTACTACAGCGAGTTGGTGTCGGCTAGATTCCAACCTTAATTGGATTGCTCACTGTCTCTCCTGGCCATGGACACGAGAGAATGAGGCTAAGGGCTGGTCACTTTGTGATATAAACAGCAACATCCAATACATTATGTGACTCTGAAGAGATTCTGTTGAGACCTTCACTCTAGGGCCTAGGCAATAGTTAGTAATTGTTTGCAGTTCTAATGTTTACAGAACAATAAGATGTTTGCATATGTACAGTATTCAAGCTCACAACATTAGAACAACTCTACCCCATACCCCTATGACTTGAGGATTACCTCAAGTATACATTACCCTCCATGAAACCCATATAGCTCCATTTTTGCTTTGTTGATTATACTGTTGTTGGTCAGCGTAGACTACTTCTTGGATGGATAAATCATAGATACACCTTAATAACTAAGCATATATCCAATCTCACTATATACTTATTCCAGTGGTCCCCCTACTATATCACCCCTTTCTCAGGCTTACATGTTAGAGATAATTACACTGAGTTGTTCTGCCTGGGAAGGTAGGCATAAGGTATCATGTTCTTTAAAATTAGAACGTGTCTAAACTCTTACTGCATATATCCTGTAACACAATATACTGACTTCTCCAATATACTCTTATCTTAGCCAGATACGGTTAATGTAGATCCTATAGTATTACCCTGATACACTTATCCCCCCACAGATATTTCTTACCAGGTAAGCATAGGAAAATGCATTCTACTGAAACCCCATTGTTCTCTCTATACCCCCTGAAATTCCACCCAGTTTAAGGTGTGTTAAGGGTCTATGAGTGGCTCTGGTTTTCTACTAGGGTTAACTATTTATTTACTGTTTTGTTATAGTTGAAGGGGATACACTATTATATAGATAGTTTAATAATTGTATTATTAAACAAGATTATACAATATGTGTTTCAAATTCTGCATACAAAATACTGTCTATTTAGTCCCATATCTTTATATATATCATATAACTCTACAACAACTCTTAGATTGTTATCTTGCGATATTCTTTCTAATTCGTAACACCTGCATAGTTTGGGACCTGAAAAGTTTGTAATCATAAAATATTGAATGTATGTACTAATCAAAAGCCTCAATAAAAATTATATTAAAAAGTCATCTTAAAAAATAAATAAAATAATTATACGAAAAGTCATCCTAATATAGAATTTCATAAAATATCATCCTCTTTTTATATTCTGTTTTCCCATATATTTTCTTACTTTGTTTTTAAATGTAAAAAAAACAAACAAACCAAATCTTTCTATGAGCCTTAACATCAACAGTACAAATAAATGAGGCAAGTGGTTACCAACAGTTTTTCTGCAATGACATCTCAGATCACTGCATGTTATGTGTGTTATTGTGATATGTTATGGTGAGGGGGTAATAAAGGCCTCTTAAAAAGCATCATAACCCCAAAAATATAACCAGAGTTGAGAGGTATTTGTCATTGTTGGGACAATTTGCTGGTAGTGGGAGGACACGGGACCACTCATTTTGAAACTAGCAATCCTGGTTTTTCAAATAAGGAGTTTCAAGTTTTTGCATGTATGGGGGGGGGGGGGTAGAAGCATAGGGGATACCCCACCCCCCTGATATTATTCCATATGCTTCTGGTTCTGAAAGGCGATCATTGTAAACACAGTGGTCAGTGGAGAACTACAGGACGTGACCACTACTTTTAAAAGAGTGGCCTCTCCTTTTTTTAAAAAGAGGAGCCACGGGGCCTTACACAGGTGGCATGCTAACTATCCACTCATTTTCCAGAATACTAGAATCCTTTCCTGCAGGTTTGGATTTGTGAAGCAAAGCTGCATCGATTAATATGTTTCTGGTGAAGATTGCAGCCAAGGGAAGTTTTACAAAACGACTGGATAGGTACAGCGGAAGCCTTTCACCATCAGTATTTCTCCCCCCCCTCTACTACTAATACGAGGGGACACAACTACTATTTAATATGTATGCAATTCTACGAGGAGATACAAACTTTATTGGTGGCTTTAGCCCAGAAAATGGACACTAATTTTGCACAAATGATCTTGGTTGCAAAAGCACGCCCACGCAAGCAGCCGGCTATAGATTTGCAAATGGCGACCGTAATGGGCCACGACCGCCATCATACCTGTCTACAACCACCTCCAAACGTGCTTGAGCCTATATTATCGGCCCCTGCTTTATGTGCTGCACCGCCTGTGAAGTTATTAGGTTATATTCAGTGCCGGGGAGGAGGAAGCTTTGTTGATACTACTAAACTAGTGATTGAGAGTATAACTGAAGAGAAGCAGTTACTTGCGTGGGTGAATGCGGCCGAACACCTGTCGCATCATAGGAGATTATCCACAGTTCTGGTGACATCCAGGGATCCATATCCTCTTGTGAGCCTTTTGCTAGCTGGGGCAGGAGCGATCCTGAACTCTTCTACTCAAATTTTGGTCCTTATTCCTGACGGCTAAGACTTCCTCAGGTGAACACTCTCAACTGCACTCTTTCTTCTCATCCTCCCTCCTGAGCCCTCCTTTTTGTTAGCGGTGGGACTGGTGTCACCCGCATGGGAGTCGGTTGATCCCATCTCTGTCCAAACTTTTTGCAGTTCTTAGTAGGGAGATGGTAACTCTCTGAATTACAACACTGGCAGACTGCAATAAAGGACGACATATTCTTCGCTCATAGAGAAACCTTCTTACCTGGGTTCTATCACAAACAGCAACATTGTTTTCTACCTTGGTTTATTAATACATATATATGAAACTTAATATGCTTTGCCTTAACAGCTCTCCATTTATTAATGGCATCTAGTTAGTCAGGTGTTTGTAAGTTGTATATTCACTCTACAGTTAGATACAGGAGTATGCCTCCCTGTTCCAATAATTATACAGTCGCTTGGGCAAAATACTTATTCTAGTTCTGTAGATGTTTGTTGTGTTATACTATGCCCTATCCAATCTTTAATCTAAACAAGCGGAGCTGTACCGATGAATAATAAAGTGGTGCCGTCTGCAAAAGAGTAGAAGTTGCCTGGTGGGGGGGGGGGGGGAGAGGACATTTATTTTATGTTAAAGTTTCTTAACTGTTAAAATTTACATTTGTTTTCTATTTCAAATTCCCTATCTTATTGGTAATTAATAATCTCTGCCAAGATCCATTTAGGGTATTTCCCCTTCCCCAAACTACCATAATTTGCGCATTAATATATGTTAATCTTGCAAACTATCCCATGTCCGCATAAAGTGTAGATTCCTCTCAATCCTAAAACCTTAGACTTAGGTGCCTGTGGCCAATAGATTTATAAGTGGAGGTTGTAGACTATACTTTTGTGTTAAATTATAAGAGAGACTCTGCTGTAGATCTGCAGCCACTCACGTTTACATTGTTTTTATGGTCGGCAATACTTATGCTTGTATAGCTCTGCTGGTATGCCTATGGCCATATGTTTGTGGCCGTGTATGTTTAACTATAAGTCTATTCTCTGCTCCCTACATATGGATTGCTTTCATCTGAGGATGACCTGTGCAGTGTGACCTTATTCCCCCTCCCAATAGTCTGGAGGTATATATATAACTTTGGTTGTATATATGTTATTATAGCTCCTATATCTTTCGTACTAAAGTGCCTTATTCTTAGCATATGGAGCGTTATAGGCTGTGTTAAGATAACTCTAGCGTAAATTTTGTTAGATTACTTTGTTAGGTTACCTTCATTAATAGTTTTTCTCAAGCTTTACCTTATACATTTATTGATGTTGGTGGTTCAAGACGTTTAGGCAGATTTACAGTTAATTTAGCTATAGAACTACTCATGTGCAGCCCCCCTCTTTATTTATATGGTGGCCTTGGCCTTATACCTTAGAGATTACAATTTATTATTAAGCATCCCATAGTTAATTACTAGATCCCCCTCTTCCTTATATTAATACCCCTCTAACCTTTTACCCCTTTAAAAACTTAGCGTTGCTTACCCGCTGAATATCCCCCCCCCCTATTCCCCCTTCTCATTTTCTTTTTCTTAAATATTTCTCCAAATACTTATATCGTATATAAAATGTCTGTTGACCCATCAAGTGTCCAAAGCTCTCAGCTATCTAGATTACTATCCTAGAATAGAGGTTACATACTATTGTTTGTATATTTTTTATTTTTGCCATCCTCGTATGAGATTTTCTAGTAAGAGCCGAACTTATGCTATATTTAATATACTGTGGGTCCCATTAGTAGCTACTGAATTTTCCTTATAGTTCATTTGATCCGAGAGGATCTTGCTTATGGCTACTTATATATAACTATATAAAATTATATAATGAGGATTCCATCTAGCCAATTAATTAACTGGCCTACTGTAATGATATATTTTCTCTGTCAATTGTGTCGCTGGATTGTGAAATACCATTAATGTTCTTGGTTGTATTTACTTATGGTCACTTTATTTTTGACATGAGATTCTTTGTATTTGTCATTTTTCTTACAATCCTCAATAAAAAATAATAATAAAAAAAAAGAGGAGCCACGTACCTTGTGGTAGTGCATATTTTGGGGTGCAAGGGGTCACTTTTATAGTTCAGATGGCTGTAAAAGGCATCAAGTATATAGGTTATTGCTATTTCTATGACAGTCACCTGCTATTTAAAGGGGCATGAGATTTCATTATGGACAATCTCCGCTTTCATATAAGAAGTGTTGGGTGTATGTATGCCAGTGATGTGCAGTCACTAGAGGCAGGTGAGGCAGTGCTTCACCTCTCATATGGGCAAAAATATATATTTTTTTATGGGCTTTAAAAAAATAAAATAAAAAAATTGCAATTTTTTTCCCCAGCATTTTTTTTTTCACAGATACATGTTGTGCAATGGAGAGGCACAAGCAGGTCTGCCCACCATTACACAACATGCTGCGCCATCTACTGGATGACAGTGGTTAAGATCATTGGATGGCCCATTAACTGCTTATTTGAGGCAGTCCTATTTGGGCTGACCCAATCCAGTGAGAGGCATTAGTAAGTGGAACTTAGGGTTGGGGCTGGATGTTAAATCATATAAAACAAAACAAAAACGGAAAAAAACTAATTTAATTTATTTTGTTGCTGTGCTGTGAAGCTGCCAGCTTTTGCTTAAGTGAAAAAGAGAGTTCTGTACTTCCCCTCTAAGTGCAGTGGAATGTGCCACTGTCACTTCCTTAATACAGACAGAGGCAGAGCAGGAAGAGATTCAGTCAATAAGCAGTGTTTAAGACACATCTTTGAAGTAAGTTCTACAACCTTAGATTTCACTGAAAGGGATTCTGTTAGTGAAAATTATAATTTAATGAATGTGGTTTAGTGGGTTTTTTTTACTCTTTTACAGCAGGGTCGTTTTTGTATTTTGTTTCCTCAACCTTTACACCCACTAACTTAACAACTTGCCTTCACTTTCTGAACTCTCTGTAGCTCTGCTGTTTTATTACTTAAAAATGCAGTGGTCTCTCTCCCTCCCCCCTTGTGTGTGTGTCGCTCTCTCTCTCTCTCTCTCTCTCTCTCTATCTATCTATCTATCTATCTATCCATCTCTCTCCTTATGTGTTGTTCTCCCCATGGTCTCTCTGTCTCTCTTCCTCCCCCTCTGATTCTCTCATCCCTTATGTGTCTCTCTAACCCTCTGTGTTTGATTGTGTCTCTCTCTCTTTCTCTAACCCTCTGTGTGTGATTGTGTGTGTCTCTCTCTCTTTCTCTCTCTCTCTAACCCTCTGTGTGTCTCTCTCTCTCTCTCTCTCTCTCTCTCTAACCCTCTAACCCTCTGTGTGTCTCTCTCTTTCTCTCTCTCTCTAACCCTCTGTGTGTGTGTCTCTCTCTCTCTCTCTCTCTTTTTCTCTCTCTCTCTCTAACCCTCTGTGTCTCTCTCTCTCTCTCTCTAACCCTCTGTGTGTGTCTCTCTCTCTCTCTCTCTCTAACCCTCTGTGTGTGTGTGTGTCTCTCTCTCTCTCTCTCTCTCTAACCCTCTGTGTGTGTCTTTCTCTTTCTCTCTCTTTCTCTCTCTAACCCTCTGTGTATGTGTTTCTGTCTACCTTTTATTTATTTAATTAATGAATTGGTAGTGCCATCTGATGGTGTTTTTTTTTTTTTAAAGGGGTGGGGTCAAGCGCCCCACCATCTTTAAATTTCACCAGCCGCCACTGGATCAAGAAATTTTTATATTTACTGAACAATGAAAGAATCTATAAGCATAATTTGCAGCATTAAAGTAAAAAGTATGTTTTAAACATATTTTAATGGGCATGGATTTCTAGATCTCATAATCAGAGCAAGCATTTTGTTATCTGGCAAGTGTTTCTGTTTACAATCCTTTAGACTAAAATCAGATGTTTACTAAGTTGACCAGTTTTCCAAGACACCATTTAAAGGGACATGAAAACCATATGTTTTCTTTCATGATTTAGAAAGAACATGCAATTTAAATAACTTTCCAATTTAAGGCTAATATCTAATTGTCTTCATTCTTTTGATATCCTTTGTTGAAAATCATATCTAAATATGCTCAGTAGCTGCTGATTGGTGGCTGCACATAGATACCTCATGTGATTGGCTCACCCATGTGCATTGCTATTTCTTCAACAAAGGATATCTAAAGAATGAAGGCATATCCAAGCCACTGCCTCACCAGCCTCTGACGTCACTGCACATCACTGATGTATGCTGTCTTATGGGGATAGGGGCATATTTGCGGCCACTATCCCCTATAAAGTAAACATATTATGTAGGTGATTGGCATGAAAATGGCTATCCCCTACTGATGACAGACGTGAGAGAGCCCATACTGGAAAGAGGGAATTCCCCTCTTTTTTTTAAACTGGGGTCTCATACACATTTGTTTTGATTGGGGGGGAGTGCCCCCTACTCACACGGACTGTCTACTTGGGTCAGGTTATCACTATTACTTTGGGTATCACCTGAAAATTAGAGGGGGGTGTGACCCCTCATTTGAAAGGGCCCACTCCCCTCATTTGAAAGGGCAGACTCCCCTCTTTCAAATAAAAGGTTACTTGCCACTCTAGCCAAAAAGGGGGAGACAATGGCTCCATTAGTCCCCTCCACCTCAAGTTAATTAACATTTTAAATGCTTCTGCAGGTAATCAGTTTTCTCCAACATAGGTGTGTCCGGTCCACGGCGTCATCCTTACTTGTGGGATATTCTCTTCCCCAACAGGAAATGGCAAAGAGCCCAGCAAAGCTGGTCACATGATCCCTCCTAGGCTCCGCCTACCCCAGTCATTCTCTTTGCCGTTGTACAGGCAACATCTCCACGGAGATGGCTTAGAGTTTTTTAGTGTTTAACTGTAGTTTTTCATTATTCAATCAAGAGTTTGTTATTTTCAAATAGTGCTGGTACGTACTATTTACTCAGAAACAGAAAAGAGATGAAGAATTCTGTTTGTATGAGGAAAATGATTTTAGCAACCGTAACTAAAATCCATGGCTGTTCCACACAGGACTGTTGAGAGCAATTAACTTCAGTTGGGGGAACAGAGTGCAGTCTCTTACTGCTTGAGGTATGACACATTCTAACAAGACGATGTAATGCTGGAAGCTGTCATTTTCCCTATGGGATCCGGTAAGCCATGTTTATTACGATTGTAAATAAGGGCTTCACAAGGGCTTATTTAAACTGTAGACTTTTTCTGGGCTAAATCGATTGATTATTAACACATATTTAGCCTTGAGGAATCATTTTATCTGGGTATTTTGATATAATAATATCGGCAGGCACTGTTTTAGACACCTTATTCTTTAGGGGCTTTCCCAAAGCATAGGCAGAGTCTCATTTTCGCGCCGGTGTTGCGCACTTGTTTTTGAGAGGCATGGCATGCAGTCGCATGTGAGAGGAGCTCTGATACTTATAAAAGACTTCTGAAGGCGTCATTTGGTATCGTATTCCCCTTTGGGTTTGGTTGGGTCTCAGCAAAGCAGATACCAGGGACTGTAAAGGGGTTTAAAGCTTAAAACGGCTCCGGTTCCGTTATTTTAAGGGTTAAAGCTTCCAAAATTGGTGTGCAATATTTTCAAAGCTTTAAGACGCTGTGGTGAAAATTTGGTGAATTTTGAACAATTCCTTCATGTTTTTTCGCAATTGCAGTAATAAAGTGTGTTCAGTTTAAAATTTAAAGTGACAGTAACGGTTTTATTTTAAAACGTTTTTTGTACTTTCTGATCAAGTTTATGCCTGTTTAACATGTCTGAGCTACCAGATAGACTGTGTTCTGAATGTGGGGAAGCCAGAATTCCTATTCATTTAAATAAATGTGATTTATGTGATAATGACAATGATGCCCAAGATGATTCCTCAAGTGAGGGGAGTAAGCATGGTACTGCATCATTCCCTCCTTCGTCTACACGAGTCTTGCCCACTCAGGAGGCCCCTAGTACATCTAGCGCGCCAATACTCCTTACTATGCAACAATTAACGGCTGTAATGGATAATTCTGTCAAAAACATTTTAGCCAAAATGAACCCTTGTCAGCGTAAGCGTGGCTGCTCTGTTTTAGTTACTGAAGAGCATGACGACGCTGATATTAATATCTCTGAAGGGCCCCTAACCCAATCTGAGGGGGCCAGGGAGGTTTTGTCTGAGGGAGAAATTACTGATTTAGGGAACATTTCTCAGCAGGCTGAATCTGATGTGATTACATTTAAATTTAAATTGGAACATCTCCGCATTTTGCTTAAGGAGGTATTATCCACTCTGGATGATTGTGAAAATTTAGTCATCCCAGAGAAACTATGTAAAATGGACAAGTTCTTAGAGGTGCCGGGGCTCCCAGAAGCTTTTCCTATACCCAAGCGGGTGGCGGACATTGTTAATAAAGAATGGGAAAGGCCCGGTATTCCTTTCGTCCCTCCCCCCATATTTAAAAAATTGTTTCCTATGGTCGACCCTAGAAAGGACTTATGGCAGTCAGTCCCCAAGGTCGAGGGAGCGGTTTCTACTTTAAACAAACGCACCACTATTCCCATAGAGGATAGTTGTGCTTTCAAAGATCCTATGGATAAAAAATTAGAAGGTTTGCTTAAAAAGATGTTTGTTCAGCAGGGTTACCTTCTACAACCCATTTCATGCATTGTCCCTGTCACTACTGCCGCATATTTCTGGTTTGATGAACTGCTTAAGGTGCTCGATAGTGACTCTCCTCCTTATGAGGAGATTATGGACAGAATCAATGCTCTCAAATTGGCTAATTCTTTCACTCTAGACGCCTCTTTGCAATTGGCTAAGTTAGCGGCTAAGAACTCTGGGTTTGCTATTGTGGCGCGCAGAGCGCTTTGGTTGAAATCTTGGTCGGCTGATGCGTCTTCCAAGAACAAGCTACTAAACATTCCTTTCAAGGGGAAGACGTTGTTTGGTCCTGACTTGAAAGAGATTATCTCTGATATCACTGGGGGTAAGGGCCACGCCCTTCCTCAGGATCGGCCTTTCAAGGCAAAAAATAGACCTAATTTTCGTCCCTTTCGTAAAAACGGACCAGCCCAAGGTGCTACGTCCTCTAAGCAAGAGGGTAATACTTCTCAGGCCAAGCCAGCTTGGAGACCAATGCAAGGCTGGAACAAGGGAAAGCAGGCCAAGAAACCTGCCACTGCTACCAAGACAGCATGAAATATTGGCCCCCGATCCGGGACCGGATCTGGTGGGGGGCAGACTCTCTCTCTTCGCTCAGGCTTGGGCAAGAGATGTTCTGGATCCTTGGGCGCTAGAAATAGTCTCCCAGGGTTATCTTCTGGAATTCAAGGGACTTCCCCCAAGGGGGAGGTTCCACAGGTCGCAGTTGTCTTCAGACCACATAAAAAGACAGGCGTTCTTACATTGTGTAGAAGACCTGTTAAAAATGGGAGTGATTCATCCTGTTCCATTAAGAGAACAAGGGATGGGGTTCTACTCCAATCTGTTCATAGTTCCCAAAAAAGAGGGAACGTTCAGACCAATCCTAGATCTCAAGATCTTAAACAAATTTCTCAAGGTCCCATCGTTCAAGATGGAAACCATTCGAACTATCCTTCCTTCCATCCAGGAAGGTCAATTCATGACCACGGTGGATTTAAAGGATGCGTATCTACATATTCCTATCCACAAGGAACATCATCGGTTCCTAAGGTTTGCATTCCTGGACAAACATTACCAGTTCGTGGCGCTTCCTTTCGGATTAGCCACTGCTCCAAGGATTTTCACAAAGGTACTAGGGTCCCTTCTAGCGGTGCTAAGACCAAGGGGCATTGCAGTAGTACCCTACCTGGACGACATTCTGATTCAAGCGTCGTCCCTTCCTCAAGCAAAGGCTCACACGGACATTGTCCTGGCCTTTCTCAGATCTCACGGCTGGAAAGTGAACGTGGAAAAGAGTTCTCTATCCCCGTCAACAAGGGTTCCCTTCTTGGGAACAATTATAGACTCCTTAGAAATGAGGATCTTTCTAACAGAGGCCAGAAAAACAAAGCTTCTGGACTCTTGTCGGATACTTCATTCCGTTCCTCTTCCTTCCATAGCTCAGTGCATGGAAGTGATCGGGTTGATGGTGGCGGCGATGGACATAGTTCCTTTTGCGCGCATTCATCTAAGACCATTACAACTGTGCATGCTCAGTCAGTGGAATGGGGACTATACAGACTTGTCTCCGAAGATACAAGTAAATCAGAGGACCAGAGACTCACTCCGTTGGTGGCTGTCCCTGGACAATCTGTCTCAAGGGATGATGTTCCACAGACCAGAGTGGGTCATTGTCACGACCGACGCCAGTCTGATAGGCTGGGGCGCGGTCTGGGGATCCCTGAAAGCTCAGGGTCTTTGGTCTCGGGAAGAATCTCTTCTACCGATAAATATTCTGGAACTGAGAGCGATATTCAATGCGCTCCAGGCCTGGCCCCAGCTTGCGAGGACCAGGTTCATTCGGTTTCAATCAGACAACATGACGACTGTTGCGTACATCAACCATCAGGGGGGAACAAGGAGTTCCCTAGCGATGGAAGAAGTAACCAAAATTATTCTTTGGGCGGAGTCTCACTCCTGCCACCTGTCTGCTATCCACATCCCAGGAGTGGAAAATTGGGAAGCGGATTTTCTGAGTCGTCAGACATTGCATCCGGGGGAGTGGGAACTCCATCCGGAAATCTTTGCCCAAGTCACTCACCTGTGGGGCATTCCAGACATGGATCTGATGGCCTCTCGTCAGAACTTCAAAGTTCCTTGCTACGGGGCCAGATCCAGGGATCCCAAGGCGGCTCTAGTGGATGCACTAGTAGCACCTTGGACCTTCAAACTAGCTTATGTGTTCCCGCCATTTCCTCTCATCCCCAGGCTGATAGCCAGGATCAAGCAGGAGAGGGCGTCGGTGATCTTGATAGCTCCTGCGTGGCCACGCAGGACTTGGTATGCAGATCTGGTGAATATGTCATCGGCTCCACCTTGGAAGCTACCTTTGAGACGAGACCTTCTTGTTCAGGGTCCGTTCGAACATCCGAATCTGGTTTCACTCCAGCTGACTGCGTGGAGATTGAACGCTTGATTTTATCGAAGCGAGGATTCTCAGATTCTGTGATCGATACTCTTGTTCAGGCCAGAAAGCCTGGGACTAGAAAGATTTACCACAAAATTTGGAAAAAATATTTCTGTTGGTGTGAATCTAAAGGATTCCCTTGGGACAAGGTTAAGATTCCTAGGATTCTATCCTTCCTTCAAGAAGGATTGGAAAAAGGATTATCTGCAAGTTCCCTGAAGGGACAGATTTCTGCCTTGTCGGTATTACTTCACAAAAAGCTGGCAGCTGTGCCAGATGTTCAAGCCTTTGTTCAGGCTCTGGTTAGAATCAAGCCTGTTTACAAACCTTTGACTCCTCCTTGGAGTCTCAATTTAGTTCTTTCAGTTCTTCAGGGGGTTCCGTTTGAACCCTTACATTCCGTTGATATTAAGTTATTATCTTGGAAAGTTTTGTTTTTAGTTGCGATTTCTTCTGCTAGAAGAGTCTCAGAATTATCTGCTCTGCAGTGTTCTCCTCCTTATCTGGTGTTCCATGCAGATAAGGTGGTTTTACGTACTAAACCTGGTTTTCTTCCAAAAGTTGTTTCTAACAAAAACATTAACCAGGAGATTATCGTACCTTCTCTGTGTCCAAAACCAGTTTCAAAGAAGGAACGTTTGTTGCACAATTTGGATGTTGTTCGCGCTCTAAAATTCTATTTAGATGCTACAAAGGATTTTAGACAAACATCTTCCTTGTTTGTTGTTTATTCAGGTAAAAGGAGAGGTCAAAAAGCAACTTCTACCTCTCTCTCTTTTTGGATTAAAAGCATCATCAGATTGGCTTACGAGACTGCCGGACGGCAGCCTCCCGAAAGAATCACAGCTCATTCCACTAGGGCTGTGGCTTCCACATGGGCCTTCAAGAACGAGGCTTCTGTTGATCAGATATGTAGGGCAGCGACTTGGTCTTCACTGCACACTTTTACCAAATTTTACAAGTTTGATACTTTTGCTTCTTCTGAGGCTATTTTTGGGAGAAAGGTTTTGCAAGCCGTGGTGCCTTCCATTTAGGTGACCTGATTTGCTCCCTCCCTTCATCCGTGTCCTAAAGCTTTGGTATTGGTTCCCACAAGTAAGGATGACGCCGTGGACCGGACACACCTATGTTGGAGAAAACAGAATTTATGTTTACCTGATAAATTTCTTTCTCCAACGGTGTGTCCGGTCCACGGCCCGCCCTGGTTTTTTTAATCAGGTCTGATATTTTATTTTCTTTAACTACAGTCACCACGGTACCATATGGTTTCTCCTATGCAAATATTCCTCCTTAACGTCGGTCGAATGACTGGGGTAGGCGGAGCCTAGGAGGGATCATGTGACCAGCTTTGCTGGGCTCTTTGCCATTTCCTGTTGGGGAAGAGAATATCCCACAAGTAAGGATGACGCCGTGGACCGGACACACCGTTGGAGAAAGAAATTTATCAGGTAAACATAAATTCTGTTTTTACAGTGTTCACCCACAACTTAGTGGCATGCCACCCCTCAGGGACAGACTTTCTCCTCTTTCAAATGAGGGGTCACTTGTTATTGTAAGTGTCTTGAGCAGAGATACAGGCTTCTAAAGCCCTCTTCCCCAGCCCTCTGGCTAGCTGTCTCGCTGCCAGCTCTGGCAAAAAGCCCCGCTCCTTGTGACAGCTATGGAGAAGGGAGCTTCGGTTTCCTTTCCCCCTGTCCTCAGGATTAGGAGGAGGACCCCTTATTGACAGACCTGTGTTTGTCATCTGCACTGCATGAAAGACGTGTATGACGAGGATGCCTCGTCATGTGCATCTAACACGTTAAATGCTAGTGCACAAGTTATAGTGCATTCAGAAAGTATTTAGACCCATTCATTTTTTTCACATTTTGTTATGTTGCAACATTATACTATAATGGTTCAAATGATTTATTTTCACATCAATCTACTTTCCATACCCCATAATGACCATACAAAAAAACCCTGATTTCTTCTGTTAAGTGTGATCAGTCCACGGGTCATCATTACTTCTGGGATATTACTCCTCCCCAACAGGAAGTGCAAGAGGATTCACCCAGCAGAGCTGCATATAGCTCATCCCCTCTACGTCACTCCCAGTCATTCTCTTGCACCCAACGACTAGATAGGATGTGTGAGAGGACTATGGTGATTATACTTAGTTTTATATCTTCAATCAAATGTTTGTTATTTTAAAATAGCACCGGAGTGTGTTATTACCTCTCTGGCAGAGTTTGAAGAAGAATCTACCAGAGTTTTTGCTATGATTTTAGCCGGAGTAGTTAAGATCATATTGCTGTTTCTCGGCCATCTGAGGAGAGGTAAACTTCAGATCAGGGGACAGCGGGCAGATGAATCTGCATAGAGGTATGTAGCAGCTTTTATTTTCTGACAATGGAATTGATGAGAAAATCCTGCCATACCGATATAATGTCATGTATGTATACTTTACACTTCAGTATTCTGGGGAATGGTACTTCACTAGAATTACACTGTAAGAAGTACATAAAGCTGTTTAATAACTAGAAATTATGTTTAACGTTTTTGCTGGAATGTAAAATCGTTTTCATTTGCTGAGGTACTGAGTGAATAAATGTTTGGGCACTATTTTTCCACTTGGCAGTTGCTTATTCTTTTTTCTGACAGTTTCTGTTTTCTCTCACTGCTGTGTGTGAGGGGGAGGGGCCGTTTTTTGGCGCTTTTGCTACGCATCAAATATTTCAGTCAGCAGCTCATTGTATTTCCTGCATGAACCGGTTCATCTCTACAGAGCTCAGGGGTCTTCAAAACTTATTTTGAGGGAGGTAATTTCTCTCAGCAGAGCTGTGAGAATTATAGTTGACTGAGATAAAAAACGTTTATTCTGTAATTTGTTTCCTGCTTTCAGAATTTGTTATCTTTGCTAATGGGATTAAACCTTTGCTAAAGTTGTGTTGTTTACACTATAACTGTTTTCAATTTATTAATTTTCAACTGTCATAGATCTTCTGTGCTTCTTAAAGGCACAGTACGTTTTTAATATTATTCTAATTGAATTGTATTCCAAGTTGCAAGTTTATTTGCTAGTGTGTTAAACATGTCTGATTCAGAGGATGATACCTGTGTCATTTGTTGCAATGCCAAAGTGGAGCCCAATAGAAATTTATGTACTAACTGTATTGATGCTACTTTAAATAAAAGTCAATCTGTACAAATTGAACAAATTTCACCAAACAACGAGGGGAGAGTTATGCCGACTAACTCGCCTCACGTGTCAGTACCTGCATCTCCCGATCGGGAGGTGCGTGATATTGTAGCGCCGAGTACATCTGGGCGGCCATTACAAATCACATTACAGGATATGGCTACTGTTATGACTGAAGTTTTGGCTAAATTACCAGAACTAAGAGATAAGCGTGATCACTCTGGGGTGAGAACAGAGTGCGCTGATAATATTAGGGCCATGTCAGACACTGCGTCACAGGTGGCAGAACATGAGGACGGAGAACTTCATTCTGTGGGTGACGGTTCTGATCCAAACAGACTGGATTCAGATATTTCAAATTTTAAATTTAAACTGGAAAACCTCCGTGTATTACTAGGGGAGGTGTTAGCGGCTCTGAATGATTGTAACACAGTTGCAATACCAGAGAAAATGTGTAGGTTGGATAAATATTTTGCGGTACCGGCGAGTACTGAGGTTTTTCCTATACCTAAGAGACTTACTGAAATTGTTACTAAGGAGTGGGATAGACCCGGTGTGCCGTTCTCACCCCCTCCGATATTTAGAAAAATGTTTCCAATAGACGCCACCACACGGGACTTATGGCAAACGGTCCCTAAGGTGGAGGGAGCAGTTTCTACTTTAGCTAAGCGTACCACTATCCCGGTGGAGGATAGCTGTGCTTTTTCAGATCCAATGGATAAAAAATTAGAGGGTTACCTTAAGAAAATGTTTGTTCAACAAGGTTTTATATTGCAACCCCTTGCATGCATTGCGCCGATCACGGCTGCAGCGGCATTCTGGATTGAGTCTCTGGAAGAGAACATTAGTTCAGCTACTCTGGACGACATTACGGACAGGCTTAGAGTCCTTAAACTAGCTAATTCATTCATTTCGGAGGCCGTAGTACATCTTACTAAACTTACGGCGAAGAATTCAGGATTCGCCATTCAGGCACGCAGGGCGCTGTGGCTAAAATCCTGGTCAGCTGATGTTACTTCTAAGTCTAAATTGCTTAATGTACCTTTCAAAGGGCAGACCTTATTCGGGCCCGGGTTGAAAGAGATTATCGCTGACATTACAGGAGGTAAAGGCCATGCCCTGCCTCAGGACAAAGCCAAAGCTAAGGCTAGACAGTCTAATTTTCGTTCCTTTCGTAATTTCAAAGCTGGAGCAGCATCAACTTCCTCTGCACCAAAACAGGAAGGAGCCGTTGCTCGCTACAGACAAGGCTGGAAACCTAACCAGTCCTGGAACAAGGGCAAGCAGACCAGGAAACCTGCTGCTGCCCCTAAAACAGCATGAATTGAGGGCCCCCGATCCGGGATCGGATCTAGTGGGGGGCAGACTTTCTCTCTTCGCCCAGGCTTGGACAAGAGATGTCCAGGATCCCTGGGCGCTAGAGATAATATCTCAGGGATACCTTCTGGACTTCAAATACTCTCCTCCAAGAGAGAGATTTCATCTGTCAAGGTTGTCAACAATCCAGACAAAGAAAGAGGCGTTTCTACGCTGCGTACAAGAGCTCTTGTTAATGGGAGTAATCCATCCTGTTCCACGATCGGAACAGGGACAGGGGTTTTACTCAAATCTGTTTGTGGTTCCCAAAAAAGAGGGAACTTTCAGACCAATCCTGGACTTAAAGATCCTAAACAAATTCCTAAGAGTTCCATCGTTCAAGATGGAGACTATTCGGACAATTTTACCTATGATCCAAGAGGGTCAGTACATGACCACTGTAGATTTAAAAGATGCCTACCTTCACATACCGATTCACAAAGATCATTACCGGTACCTAAGGTTTGCCTTCCTAGACAGGCATTACCAGTTTGTGGCTCTTCCATTCGGATTGGCTACAGCTCCAAGAATCTTCACAAAGGTTCTGGGTGCTCTTCTGGCGGTACTAAGACCGCGGGGAATCTCGGTAGCTCCATACCTAGACGACATTCTGATTCAAGCTTCAAGCTTTCAAACTGCCAAGTCTCATACAGAGTTAGTACTGGCATTTCTAAGGTCACATGGATGGAAGGTGAACGAAAAGAAAAGTTCACTCGTTCCACTCACAAGAGTTCCCTTCCTGGGGACTCTTATAGATTCTGTAGAAATGAAGATTTACCTGACAGAGGACAGGCTAACAAGACTTCAAAGTGCTTGCCGCACCCTTCATTCCATTCAACACCCGTCAGTGGCTCAATGCATGGAGGTAATCGGCTTAATGGTAGCGGCAATGGACATAGTACCCTTTGCACGCTTACACCTCAGACCACTGCAACTGTGCATGCTAAGTCAGTGGAATGGGGATTACTCAGACTTATCCCCTTCTCTGAATCTGGATCAAGAGACCAGAAATTCTCTTCTATGGTGGCTTTCTCGGCCACATCTGTCCAGGGGGATGCCATTCAGCAGACCAGACTGGACAATTGTAACAACAGACGCCAGCCTTCTAGGTTGGGGTGCCGTCTGGAACTCTCTGAAGGCTCAGGGACAATGGAGTCAAGAGGAGAGTCTCCTGCCAATAAACATTCTGGAATTGAGAGCAGTTCTCAATGCCCTCCTGGCTTGGCCCCAGTTGACAACTCGGGGGTTCATCAGGTTTCAGTCGGACAACATCACGACTGTAGCTTACATCAACCATCAGGGAGGGACAAGAAGCTCCCTAGCTATGATGGAAGTTTCAAAGATAATTCGCTGGGCAGAGTCTCACTCTTGCCACCTGTCAGCAATCCACATCCCGGGAGTGGAGAACTGGGAGGCGGATTTCTTAAGTCGTCAGACTTTTCATCCGGGGGAGTGGGAACTCCATCCGGAGGTCTTTGCCCAAATACTTCGACGTTGGGGCAAACCAGAGATAGATCTCATGGCGTCTCGACAGAACGCGAAGCTTCCTCGTTACGGGTCCAGATCCAGGGATCCAGGAGCAGTCCTGATAGATGCCCTGACAGCACCTTGGGACTTCAGGATGGCTTACGTGTTTCCACCCTTCCCGATGCTTCCTCGATTGATTGCCAGAATCAAACAAGAGAGAGCATCAGTGATTCTAATAGCTCCTGCGTGGCCACGCAGGACTTGGTATGCAGACCTGGTGGACATGTCATCCTGTCCACCTTGGTCTCTAACTCTGAAACAGGACCTTCTGATACAGGGTCCCTTCAAACATCAAAATCTAACTTCTCTGAAGCTGACTGCTTGGAAATTGAACGCTTGATTTTATCAAGACGTGGGTTTTCTGAGTCAGTTATTGATACCTTAATACAGGCTAGGAAGCCTGTTACCAGAAAGATTTACCATAAGATATGGCGTAAATACCTATATTGGTGTGAATCCAAAGGTTACTCTTGGAGTAAGGTTAGGATTCCTAGGATATTGTCTTTTCTACAAGAAGGTTTAGAAAAGGGTTTATCTGCTAGTTCATTAAAGGGACAGATCTCAGCTCTGTCCATTCTGTTACACAAACGTCTGTCAGAAGTTCCTGACGTCCAGGCTTTTTGTCAGGCTTTGGCCAGGATTAAGCCTGTGTTTAAAACTGTTGCTCCACCATGGAGTTTAAACCTTGTTCTTAATGTTTTACAGGGCGTTCCGTTTGAACCCCTTCATTCCATTGATATAAAGTTGTTATCTTGGAAAGTTCTATTTTTAATGGCTATTTCCTCGGCTCGAAGAGTCTCTGAATTATCAGCCTTACATTGTGATTCTCCTTATTTGATTTTTCATTCGGATAAGGTAGTTCTGCGTACTAAACCTGGGTTCTTACCTAAGGTAGTTACTAACAGGAATATCAATCAAGAGATTGTTGTTCCTTCCTTGTGCCCAAATCCTTCTTCGAAGAAGGAACGTCTACTGCACAACCTGGATGTAGTCCGTGCTCTAAAATTTTACTTACAGGCAACTAAGGAATTTCGACAAACGTCTTCTCTGTTTGTCGTTTACTCTGGGCAGAGGAGAGGTCAAAAAGCTTCTGCTACCTCTCTTTCTTTTTGGCTTCGTAGCATAATTCGTTTAGCTTATGAGACTGCTGGACAGCAGCCTCCTGAAAGAATTACAGCTCATTCTACTAGAGCTGTGGCTTCCACTTGGGCCTTCAAGAATGAGGCCTCTGTTGAGCAGATTTGCAAGGCTGCAACTTGGTCTTCGCTTCATACTTTTTCCAAATTTTCCAAATTTGACACTTTTGCTTCCTCAGAGGCTATTTTTGGGAGAAAGGTTCTTCAGGCAGTGGTTCCTTCTGTATAAAGAGCCTGCCTATCCCTCCCGTCATCCGTGTACTTTTGCTTTGGTATTGGTATCCCAGAAGTAATGATGACCCGTGGACTGATCACACTTAACAGAAGAAAACATAATTTATGCTTACCTGATAAATTCCTTTCTTCTGTAGTGTGATCAGTCCACGGCCCGCCCTGTTTTTAAGGCAGGTAAATATTTTTTAATTTATACTCCAGTCACCACTTCACCCTTGGCTTTTCCTTTCTCGTTGGTCCTTGGTCGAATGACTGGGAGTGACGTAGAGGGGAGGAGCTATATGCAGCTCTGCTGGGTGAATCCTCTTGCACTTCCTGTTGGGGAGGAGTAATATCCCAGAAGTAATGATGACCCGTGGACTGATCACACTACAGAAGAAAGGAATTTATCAGGTAAGCATAAATTATGTTTTTTGCAAATTTGTTAAAGAAAAAACAGAAATATCACATTGACATAAGTTCACTCTTAAAGGGACAGTATACTGTAAAAATATTTTTCCCTTAATTTATTTCCCATTATTTGTTATACCAGCTGCAGAGTATAGAATGCATGAGAAATTACATTTCAGGGTTTATTTGTGTATATGAAATAGCTCGTTTTGTGCTTTGAAACCACAGCCTATTGAAATGGGTTGAGCTTGCTGGTAAAATATCATCTTTTTGTTATCATTTTGTGTATGCACACATGCTTCCTTATGCTATATCTATTTGTAAAACAAAGCTAAATACTTGGAGAACAATGGAAATTTATCATTTTTATTAGTAATCTCTTCTACACCCCACGGGGAATGTTTTTTTTTTTTTTTGTTCCTGATGGTGTTTAGATTGGCTGTCAATAGCCTATACTTCAGTATAGAACCTTTTAGTATAGGCTGAGATACCACAGGCTAAATAAGCTATTTTAAATGCCAAAATAAGGGTAAAGGAGCAACTTGTGAAGAATTTAACACACTCCACCAGGTAAAATAGATAATTAGGAAGAAATTAAAGGGGAGAAAAAAACATAAGTCAACTATCCCTTTAACTCAGTACTTTGTTGAAGCACCTTTCACAGTGATTACAGCCTCAAGGTTTGGCGGGCAAGCATCATTCCTTACTGTTGGGAAATACTGAACCTGGCCACCAGGAGGAGGCAAATACACCCCAGCCAAAGGCTAAAATACTTCCCCTGCTTCCCTCATATCCCAGTCATTCTTTGCCTTTCGTCACAGGTGGTTGGCAGAGAAGTGTCAGAAGATTTAGGGTAGTTCCTTATGAAGGGTATCTACCCTTCGAAATGGGACTGGAGTTTTAAGTAGTCTTGTCAGACTCTCGGTGAGAGCATTGACAAATGTTAGGGTCTGGAGATGCAGGGAGAGTCTTTCTGCGAACCCAAGCAATCAGTGTTGACGAGTTTCACTGCCTGCTTCCATTACTCAAGTCCATGTCAGAGGCGACATGCTACAAGACTGTCAAACTTGAGAGGCTGTGTTTCTGTTCCATGGCATAGATTCTGGGAAGATCGTTTCATTGTTTTTTACACATACTGCAAGAAGAGAGGGTCACAGTGTGGCTCCTTTTATCTGTATGGAATTGAGGGGGATTATTGAACAGGGGGGGGATTAATCACATACGTTTATTTGATTATGCTGCAAAATGTGTGAGATGAGGCTCAGGCAGATGTTGGAATGTATAGGTTTTTTTTTTTTTTACTTTCGTTTTGGGAGCTGTGCAGCCTGAATGGGTTGGCATGCTTTTTTACTATTATAGCAGGGGCGGTCCTGCATTGCGCATCATGTGACCGGGTGTGGTCACATGTATTACCTTTTTCCTGACCGTGCGGTTTACCGGAGAAGAAGTGGTTTCTCTGTTTGGCGTGGGTCATAGGAGGTGGTGAGTGCCCCAGCCATTGGGGGTATAAAGGTGCCGTTTTTTTCTTGTTAATCAATAGTCTGCTTTGTAAGTGAAAGCTATGAAGGATTCTGATGCGTTAGAGGGTACTCCCTCTTTACCTAAGTCTAATACCTGTCTATTGTGAGGAGGCCGCAGTATTCCCACATGCTCAATTATGTTCCGCATGCCTTGATAAAGTAATCATGTCAAAGAACGTTAATATGTTTGATACCACTGAGCCGTCCACCTCTGAGGAGTCTCCGTCCCGTGAGGTGCGCACCCTACAGTCATCTCCTAATACACATGTGGCTTCCAGTAGCACTCCTAATCCTCCATCTGGAGGGACCCTTTTACCGCCAGACTTGGTCGGAATCTGCTGCCTCTAAGCCTCCAGCTGCAGAGGAACCAGACTTTAGATTTAGGATTGAGCATTCACGCTTTCTACTGAAGGAAGTTTTGGCTACGTTAAGAGGTTCCTGAGCCCAAATTGCCTGAGGAACCTTTGATTCCTAAATTAGATAAGGTCTACAAGGACATGGTTGTACCACAAACTTTCCCGGTTCCCGTAAAGATGGCGAATATTATTAAGTATTAATGGGAAATAATTGTTTTTTTCATTTTCCCCTTCTTCCTTTAAAAAATTGTTCCCGGTCCTGGACTCTCAATTGGAGTTGTGGGGTTCCATCCAAGATGGATGACGCAATCTCCACGATTGCTAAACGCACTACTATCCCGCTTGAGGATAAGTTTGTCGTTTAAGGAGCCCATGGATAAGAATATAGAAACTCTGTTAAGAAAGATGTTTCAACTTAAGGGTATTTGTTTCAGCCGGCAGCGGCGGCTACCTACTGGTGCGACTCCTTATCTGAGTTGAATGAGGTGGAGGGTCCCCTCAACGGGATCCAGGAAAGAATTAAGTATGGCTAATTCTTTTATTTGTGATGCAAATATGCAAATTATTCACCTGGATGCTAAGGCTTCAGGTTTTTCTGTTCAAGCCCGTAGGGCACTCTGGCCGAAGTCCTGGTCTGCGGACATGACTTCAAATCAAGACTTCTTTCCCTCCCGTTTAAGGGAAAGATTCTATTTGGTCCAGGCCTGGACTCAATTATCTCCACGATTACTGGAGGCAAAGGTGCCTTTTTACCGCAGGATAAGAACAAGCCTAAGGGACAAGGTCCTAATTTTCGTTCCTTTTGTTGGGATAAATCCCAATGTCAGCAGACCTCCGCAAAGCCTGAGCAATCCAAGGGGACTTGGAAGCCTGCTCAGTCCTGCAATAAATCCAAGCAGAGCATGAAGCCCGCCAAGACAAAGTCTGCATGAAGGGGTGGCCACCGATCCGGTTCTGGATCTTGTAGGAGGCAGACTATTGCTCTTTTCAGATGCTTGGTTTGGGGACATGCAAGACCCATGGGTCCTGGAGATAGGTTTCAAGTCTCATCCACCCAGGGGCAGATTCCTCCTATCAAACCTGTCTTCAAGGCCAGAAAAGAGAGAAGCCTTTCTGGGGTGCGTGAGGGACCTCTCCTCCCTAGGAATCATTGTCCCGGTACCTCTTGCAGAAAGAGGTCTGGGTACTATTCAACCCTCTTTGTTGTCCCAAAGGAGGAGGAACTTTCTGCACGATTCTGGACCTAAAGTGCTTAAACAAATTCCTATCTGTCCCTTCGTTCAAGATGGAGACGATAAGGTCCATCTTTTCCTTAGTTCAGGAAGGACAGTTCATGACCACTATAGATCTGAAGGATGCTTCCCTTTACGTTCCAATACACAAGGAACACTCAAGTTCCTAAGGTTTGCGTTCCTGGACCAGCACTTCCATTTTATTGCACTTCCGTTTGGTCTAGCTACTGCTCCAAGAGTTTTTATGAAGGTTCTAGGGGCTCTGCTTGCAGTGGTCAGAACCAGAAATATAGCAGTAAGTCCATACATGGACGATATTCTGGTTGAAGCACTATCCTGTCGTCTGGCAGAAGACAATTCAAAATCTCTTCTGTTTCTTCTTTGATCTCATGGGTTGAATATAACTTAGAAAAGAGTTCTCTTATTCCCTGTACCAGGGTGGAATTCCTGGGTACTACAATAGACTCCATATCCATGAGGATATTCCTTACAGACCAGAGATGTTACAAGCTAACTTCCGCTTGTCTTGCCCTCCAGACCTCCTTAAGACCCTCTGTGGCTCGGTGTATAGAGGTGATTGGTCTCATGGTGTCCAGCATGGGCATCATTCATTTTGCTAGATTCCATCTCAGACCACTTCAGCTGTGCATGCTGAGACAGTGGAACGGCCATCATTCGGATCTGTCTCAACCGATTTCTCTGGACAACCGGTCGAGAGAATCGCTCTCCTGGTGGCTCTGTCCAGATCACCTGTCCCGAGGGACATCCTTCTTGAGACCATCCTGGGAGATTGGGATGCTGTTTGGGGTGCCAGGAAAGCACAGGGCTTGTGGACTCAAGAGGAATCCCTCCTCCCGATCAACATTTTGGAACTTTGAGCGATCTTCAATGCTCCTGAAGGCTTGGTCTCTTCTGGGTTCATCCCAGTTTATCAGATTCCAATCAGACAACATAACCTTGGTGGCTTACATCAACCAACAGGGGGAACGAGGAGCTCTCTAGCAATGATAGGGAAGTATCTCGGATTCTGGAGTGGGTGGAGGCACACAACTGCTCACTGTCAGCGATCCACATTCCAGGTGTGGACAACTGGGAAGCGGATTTCCTCAGCCAACAATCCTTTTGTCCGGGGGAATGGTCTCTCCATCCCAAGGTGTTTGCGGAGATTTGCAACAAATGGGGGACGCTGCAGATAGATCTCATGGCGTCCTGACTCAATTCCAAGCTACCCAGATATAGGTCGTGGTCCAGGGATCCTCAGGCGGAGCTAATAGAGAATTAGCAGTGCCTTGGAGGTTCAGTCTAATTTACATTTTTCCGCCGTTACCACTTCTCCCTCGTGTAGTGGCCCACATCAAGCAGGAGCAGGCATAACTAATACGGATTGCTCCATCGTGACCGCGAAGGGTGTGGTTCGCAGACCTGGTGTGGATGTCCTTATCTCCTCCGTGGAAGTTACCTTGTTGCAGGGATCTGCTGGAACAGGGTCCTTTTGTTCATCAAAATCAATCTTCACGCAGACAGCCTCAGAGAATCTAGAACGCTTAGTCTTAGCCAAGAGAGGTTTCTCTGAGAGGGTTATTGACACTTTCATTCAGGCTTGTAAGCCTGTTACTCGTTGGTCGTTGCATCTATCATAAGGTGTGGAGAGCTTACTTATTCTGGTGTGAAGAGCGTGTTTTTGCTTGGCATAAGGTTAAGGCTGTCAGGATTCTTTCCTTTCTCCAGGAGGGTCTGGAGAAGGTCCTTTCTGCCTGTTCCCTGAGGGGACAGATTTCGGCCCTTTCTGTTTTGAGGCACAAAAGGCTCGCAGAGCTCCCTGACGTGCAATCTTTCGTTAAGGCTCTGATCAGGATCAGACCTGTGTTTAGATCCAACGCTCTATCCAATCTTTGGATTTTGAATCTTGTTCTTAAGTTTTTACAACGGGCTCCTTGTGAGCCTATATATTCGGTTGACATTAAATTGTCCTGGAAGGTTCTTTTTCTATTGGCTATTGCGTCGGCACGCAGAGTTTCTGAAATGGCTGCCTTGCAGTGTGAGCTTCCTTATCTGTTCTACACTGATAAGGCTGTCCTACGTACCCGCTTGAGTTTTCTACCTAAGGTGGTGTCTGATCAGGAGATTGTGGTTTCTTCATTTATGTCCTAATCCTCCTTCGAAGGAGCGTTTACTTCATAACCTGGATGTGGTTAGAGCTTTGAAGTTTTATCTTTAATCTACTGAAGCAGCTTTTGGGAGAGATGTTTTACAGGCTGTGGTGCCCTCAGATTAGGGTCCGCCTTTCCTTTACCCCTCCTGTTATCATTCAGTGTCCTCTAGAGCTTGGGTATAGTTTTCCCAACAGTAAGGAATGATGCCGTGGACTCTCCTCATATTAAGAAGGAAAACAAATTATGCTTACCTGATAATTTAATTTCCTTCTGTATGAGGAGAGTCCACGGCCCCCGACCGTATACTCCGATGGGCAGACCAAAATTTGTTAATTTCATGTAATTGGCAAGAGTCCATGAGCTAGTGACGTATGGGATATACAATACTACCAGGAGGGGCAAAGTTCCTCAAAATGCCTATAAATACACCCCTCACCACACCCACAATTCAGTTTTACAAACTTTACCTCCTATGGAAGTGGTGAAGTAAGTTTGTGCTTGTGTTTTTTTTTTTGTTTTTTTTTATTTCTTCTATGATGAGCGCTTCTAAGCATTCTGAAGCCAAATTCCTCTGAGTGCAGTGTTTCAGAAGGATGTGAAGAGAGTATCAACTATTGATTTAATGGTTTTCCTTGCGGGAAATCTTTTCAAGGGTTCTCTATCGGTCGTAGGGATTCATCTCCTACCTCCCTTTTCAGATCGACGATATACTCTTATATACCATTACCTCTGCTGATAGTTTTCAGTATTGGTTTGGCTATCTGCTATATGTGGATGGGTGTCTTTCGGTGAGTATGTATTATTATTTAAGACACTCTCAGCTATGGTTTGGCGCTTTATGTATTAATATAAAGTTTATTTAAACTTTTTTTCTTACCTGGGGTTCAGTCGTTTTCTAATTTGACTTTCTTTTTTCGCGGGTGCAAAATGCTGTTTTTTTTATTGCGTAATTTTGGCGCAAATTTCGTCATTTCCTGCATCTTTGTTGACGCTAGTTGTTTTGGCGCAAAATCTTGTTTATGACGCGAGTTATCATTTCCTGGTGTTTTGCGGCAAATTTTTTTTTCTTTTTGCGTAATGAGTCATTCTTGGGGCCAAATTTTAGTTTTTTTACTCCTCTCCCTCTATTGCTCACCGTTTTCATGAACTTTGAAGGAAATTATGTGATATTATGTTATATTATTGTTGTTTTACTCTTCCGGCACCATTTATACCCTGATATTTCTCCTACTGTTCCTTGTTCCCTTGGCAGAATGACTGGGATATGGGGGAAGTAGGGGGATTATTTAAGCCTTTGGCTGGGTTGTCTTTGCCTTCTCCTGGTGGTCAGGTTCAGTATTTCCCAACAGTAAGGAATGATTTTGTGAACTCATCAGCTTAACTTATCAGGTAAGCATAATTTATGTTTTTCATGTCTCTCCAGAGATCTTCAATTTGGTTAAAGTCCCGGCTCTAGCTGGGCCCCTCCAGGACATTCAGAGTTGTCCCTGTTGCGTTGTCCTGTTGGAAGGTGAACTCTGGACCAGGTTTTCATTGAGTAGATATCTGTATTTTGCTGTGTTCAGCTTTCCCTCAACCCTGATCAGTTTCTGCTGCTGAAAAAAACCTCTTTAGCATGATGTTACCACCACAATGCTTCACTGTTGGAGTAGTATTGCTCATGTCATCATTGGTGCTTGGTTTCCAATACATATGACTTGAAATTGAGGCATTCGCACTGCCTCCTCTTAAGTTATAAGAATAGTTAAATTGTTGGCCTTATTGACCGTTTTTAGACTCGTTTGTGGGATTGGGGTTATTTAATCGAGCAGAATATTTTGAGAAGCCCTTAGTGCCTTCTACCCTTAATAGTGCTATTTTCCTACAATAGTTATTGACAGAGCACTCACTACTGGTCTAATCTTACACTTATATTGTCACTTGTTATTCTCAATATAGGTTGTTTCTTGTATTGTAGATAAGAAGAGTCAGTGTGTCTATTGAGACACTTTTTAAGTATTTTAATGATGGCTTAGACCATTTCTTTTTTTATTTTTGTCCTAATTAAAGGTTATGTTTTAAGCACGTATCAACTACACAGCACACATTTGTCTTACTATCCCCCATCAGTGTGCCAGTATATGCTTTTTCTTTTCTCTTCTTATTACTACTGTGAAATTGAGGCTAAACAGTTCAATCTTCATTTCATGAGATCATAGAATCTTGTTTCTCAGTCTGTGTGTGTCATTTTTAGGTGCTATTTTTCAAATTCCTAGTGGGCTTTCCTATGTCTTGCACTGAGTAGAGGCTTCCACCTGGCCACCCTGCCATAAAGCCCAGATCTGTGTAGTGTTGCAGTGGTGGTTGTCCTTCTGCAAGTTTTTCCCATCTTCACACAATCTCTGGAGATTAACCAGAGTGACCATCTGGTTCTTGGTCACCTCTATTACCAAGGCCCTTCTCCCCCTAACTTCTCAGTTTGGCCGGGTGACCAGCTCTAGGAAGAGTCTTGGTTGTTCCATACTTCTTCGATCTAAGAATTATGGAGGTGAGTGTGCACTTTGGAACCTGCAATGCAACAGAAACTTTTTTTTTTTTGTAGCCCTCCCAGATCTGTGCCTTAACACAATCCTTTTTTTGAGCTCTGTAGGTAGGGTTGCCACCTCAGCCATATTTTCCTGGTAACTTATGAGTTACACATGCTGCAGGGTGTGTAGTGGGAACATGAATTTCACCCCTGGACAGCACACGACTAGTAATCCTGGACAGCACTGTTAATGTTCCTCCCTTCATACCCTGCACCTTGTGTAACTCATAAGTGTCCAGGAAAACATGGCCAAGGTGGCAACCCTATCTGCAGGCAGTTCCTCTTGACCTCATGGTTTGATTTTTGCTTTGATTTGCATTTTCAGCTGTGAGACCTTATATAGACAGCTGTGTGCCTTTTACAAATCATGTCCACTCATTTGAATTTGCCACAGGTGGAGTCCAATCACAGATGGAGATGTAGAAACATCTCAAAGATGAGCTAGAAAAATGGGATGCGCTTGAGCTAAATTTCAAGTGTCATAGCAAAGGGTCAGAATACTTAGTTATGTTAGTATGATATTTCTGTTTTTTCTTTTTAATACATTTTTATCAAAAATATTTTTATTTTCTTTGACATTATTTGGTATGGAGCGCAGATTGATGTGAAATAATTGTATAAAAAAATTAATAAATAAAATGTGTGAAATTTAAATTGTTTGCGTGTGAACGCTTTAAAAACGGTGAAACAAATTGATGGGTCTAAATACATCCTGAAAACACGCTATGCACAGCATGTGTGTATGCTGCTGAAACAGTAATAACTATTACTAGAATTTTGTTTGCTAATGCAAGTAATACAGCAAAAAAAAGCTTCTATCCAAAGCTGAAATGCACTCATGTATATTTTAAATGTATAACCGTATTTTTAAATATATTACTGTAAATATTTTTGAACTAGAGGAAAAATGTATATGATATGCACTGTGATTTTGTTAGGAAACCAATCAGATACATTTTTTTAGTCTATAATACAAAATTACTGTTTCTTATTTGAAGAGACACCCCAAAAATTCAGGTTTCAAGATAATTATTCTATTCTATGTAGATACATACTGCACATGACCAGCATTCAGAAATAATATTTATAATTGAAGGGACAGTAAACTCCCTTGAGGTTTTAATATAACATTTTTAGCTGTGTAGTAAAATAACTTTGCAGTGAACTTTCATTATTTATTTTGTGTCCTTTTTATGAAATTAAGCTCTAAAATAGTGGCTTTTCTAATTCTCAGAACTAATAAAACATACACTGCAATTATCGCAATGGTTACAATTATCTCACCTGCTACATATCTTTCCCTAATTGGATTTAAAGAGACATAAAACAGTATGAACGAACGTAAAAAAAAAATAATAATAAAAAAATAATATATATATATATATATATATATATATATATATATATATATATATATATATATATATATATATATATATATATATATATATATATATATATTGCAGCCAAAGCTTACCTGCAAAACTGTTTCTGTTTTAACCCTCATTGACCCCTTTCATTTATTCATAGTTTGGTTTGCAGCAAGCTCCCCCCTGGGCATTTCCATATATGGAAGGTGCTAAACAGGCCATGGCTATGGCAGAATGCACTCGTGCACATGCACGGTAGGGGTCAGAGTCCTATGACACCTGACTAAAGCAGTGCACAATATAATGCTGAAGCTTTCAAAAAGCATATGATATTATCACCATGGAAACAAGCAAGCCTCTTGGCAACAGACAATAGCAGTACTGTATCTGATGTCCCTCCTCAACCACCCCCCCCTTACTTATACATAAGTTATTATCCTCGAGTGCACACTTTGTTACATGATACCTCAGGGTTTAGAGTAAGGCACTGATAAGGGATGGAGCAAGCTAAACTGGCAACACTAAAGTGTGTAATTTTGTAGATTTTTGGAAATTTTATTAAGATACTTATAAACTTTTTATTTTTTTTAACACACTTTTTTCCCCCCCACACACTGTTTTACCTTAATTAACCCTTTTATAATATGCACATAACTCAACATGTTTTATGGCACTTTAACTGATAACTGCAAAACAATGCTCTTTTTATACTAGCATAATGGCTTTGGCTAGCCTTCACAGCTGCAGACTCAAGCTTGGATTGACTCCATATAAGTGGAGTTTAGCTACTGAAAAACATTTGCAGCACTATTTTAAAATGTTTAGACTTGACTGATATGTTCTGTAGCAGGACAACCAAAACATTATGTAGTTACATGGTGTATACTTTCTCTCAAATATTAATAAATATATTTGCATAATTTAAACTATTACTGTGTTTAAAAAATGTTTTAGCCTATTTTTAATGTTTAGCTCTGCATCTCGATGTACTCGCTTACACAAATGGCGATTGGTATGTATTAGGGCTGCACGATTAATCACGGATGCGGTTTTAAACCGCGATTAATCGTTGTGGTTTAAAAACAGAGTATGCGATTTATAACCCCACCCACTATGTCACCTATGACGACTAGTGCTGTACTAGCCCGCACCTTCGGCCAGGGGCGGAACAACCGGTGATGGATATTTTTTTGCTGCCGCCCGGAACTTCCTCCTTCTAACTGCACATGTAGTCTCTTCAGGAGGAGTCTGGGAGTCTGCAGCGCGGCAGTGAGACTGGAGTGGCAGCCGCAGAGAGGAGGCTCAGGCAAGGCAAGCACAACGACGGACACATGGTGACTGACTGAGCTCAGGCTGAGGGGGGGCCAGGGGGCAGCCGTGTCAGATCTAGCTGAAGGGATAGCCGGCCATGCAGTGCTGAATGGACTAGCAGCTTTATAACAAACTATTACTGCAGGTTATGGGACTGGCTTCTATAATAAAACATTAGGTGCAGAGCTTGCTTACTTTATAACATATTACATCTTGCACAGAGCTTGCTTGTTCTCTTATGATATACTGCACTGCACAAAATAGAATATTACTGCATGCTATCGAGCATGATTACTTGCAATATTTCTACAGGCACAGAGATTGCTCACTCTGGAACTAAAAATAATACTGTATTTCTCTTGTTAAGTGTATTCAGTCCACGGGTCATCCATTACTTATGGGATATATTCCCTTCCCAACAGGAAGTTGCAAGAGGATCACCCAAAGCAGAGCTGCTATATAGCTCCTCCCCTCACATGTCATATCCAGTCATTCTCTTGCAACCCTCAACATAGATGGAGGTCGTGAGAGGAGTGTGGTGTTTTATACTTAATTATTTCTTCAATCAAAAGTTTGTTATTTTTAAATGGCACCGGAGTGTGCTGTTTTTTTCTCAGGCAGTATTTGGAAGAAGAATCTGCCTGCGTTTTCTATGATCTTAGCAGAAGTAACTAAGATCCACTGGCTGTTCTCGCACATTCTGAGGAGTGGGGTAACTTCAGAAAGGGAATAGCGTGAGGGGTCTCCTGCAAATAAGGTATGTGCAGTAAAATATTTTTCTATGGAATTGACTAAGAAAATACTGCTGATACCGATGTAATGTAAGTACAGCCTTAAATGCAGTGAAAGCGACTGGTATCAGGCTGATTAATGTATATGCAGTAAAGTAATTTTCTAAGGAATGGAATTTGACTAAGAAAATGCTACTAATACTGAAGTAATGTAAAATGCCTTAAAATGCAGTAGAAGGACTGGTATCAGGCTTATCAATAGAGATACATACTCTTTAAAAAGATGTTTAAAACGTTTGCTGGCATGTTTAATCGTTTTTGTGAGGTACATTGGTGATGAAACTTATTGGGGCATGAATTTTTCCACATGGCTTACTTATATTTCTGCATAGAAACAGTTAACTGAAGCTCCCACTGTTGTAATAATGAGTGGGAGGGGCCTATTTTAGCGCTTTTTTGCGCAGTAAAAATTCAGTCTCAGTCTTCCTGATTCTTCCTGCATGACCCAGGACGTCTCTAGAGAGCTCAAGGGACTTCAAAAGTCATTTTTAAGGGAGGTAATCAGTCACAGCAGACCTGTGACAGTGTGTTTGACTGTGTTAAAAAACGTTTTTTTCTCTATTGATTATCCGTTTTGGGTATTAAGGGGTTAATCATCCATTTGCAAGTGGGTGCAATGCTCTGCTAAATTAATACATTTACTGTGAAAATTTGGTTGCTATAACTGATTTGGTTCATTGTTATTTCAACTGTGACAGTTTTTTGTGCTTCTTAAAGGCGCAGTAGCGTTTTCTATATTGCTTGTAAATTTATTTTAAAGTGTTTTCCAAGCTTGCTAGTCTCATTGCTAGTCTGTTTAAACATGTCTGACACAGATAATTCTGTTTGTTCACTATGTTTGAAGGCCAGTGTGGAGCCCCATAGAAATATGTGTACTAAATGTATTGATTTCACTTTAAATAATAAAGGTCAGTCTTTATCTGTAAAGGAATTATCACCAGACAACGAGGGGGAAGTTATGCCGACTAACTCTCCTCACGTGTCAGTACCTTCGCCTCCCGCTCAGGAGGCGCGTGATATTGTGGCGCCAAGTACATCAGAGACGCCCATACAAATCACTTTACAAGACATGGCTAGTATTATGAATAATACCCTGACAGAAGTATTATCTAAATTGCCAGAATTAAGAGGCAAGCGCGATTGCTCTGGGATAAGGACAGAGCGCGCTGGTGCTGTGAGAGCCATGTCCGATACTGCGTCACAGTTTGCAGAACATGAGGACGGAGAGCTTCATTCTGTGGGTGACGGATCTGATCCAGGGAAACCGGATTCAGAGATCTCTAATTTTAAATTTAAGCTTGAGAACCTCCGTGTATTGCTAGGGGAGGTTTTAGCGGCTCTGAATGACTGTAACACAGTTGCAATTCCAGAGAAATTATGTAGGCTGGATAGATACTATGCGGTGCCGGTGTGTACTGACGTTTTTCCTATACCTAAAAGGCTTACAGAAATTATTAGCAAGGAGTGGGATAGACCCGGTGTGCCCTTTTCCCCACCTCCTATATTTAGGAAAATGTTTCCAATAGACGCCACTACACGGGACTTATGGCAGACGGTCCCTAAGGTGGAGGGAGCAGTTTCTACTTTAGCTAAGCGTACCACTATCCCGGTGGAGGATAGTTGTGCTTTTTCGGATCCAATGGATAAAAAATTAGGCTACCTTAAGAAAATGTTTGTTCAACAAGGTTTTATCTTACAGCCCCTTGCATGCATTGCGCCTGTCACTGCTGCTGCGGCATTCTGGTTTGAGTCTCTAGAAGAGGCCATTCACACAGCTCCATTAGATGAAATTATGGACAAGCTTAAAGCACTTAAGCTAGCTAATGCATTTGTTTCTGATGCCATTGTACATTTAACTAAACTAACGGCTAAGAACTCCGGATTCGCCATCCAGGCGCGCAGAGCGCTATGGCTTAAATCCTGGTCAGCTGACGTGACTTCTAAATCTAAATTGCTTAATATTCCTTTCAAGGGGCAAACCTTATTCGGGCCCGGCTTGAAAGAAATTATCGCTGACATTACTGGAGGTAAGGGTCATACTCTTCCTCAGGACAGGGCCAAATCAAAGGCCAAACAGTCTAATTTTCGTGCCTTTCGAAACTTCAAGGCAGGAGCAGCATCAACTTCCTCCGCTCCAAAACAGGAAGGAACTGTTGCTCGTTACAGACAGGCCTGGAAAACTAACCAGTCCTGGAACAAGGGCAAGCAGGCCAGAAAACCTACTACTGCCCCTAAGACAGCATGAAGGGATGGCCCCCTATCCGGAAACGGATCTAGTAGGGGGCAGACTTTCTCTCTTCGCCCAGGCGTGGGCAAGAGATGTCCAGGATCCCTGGGTGTTGGAGATCATATCTCAGGGATATCTTCTGGACTTCAAAGCTTCTCCTCCACAAGGAAGATTTCATCTTTCAAGGTTATCAGCAAACCAAATAAAGAAAGAGGCATTTCTACGCTGTGTACAAGACCTCCTAGTAATGGGGGTGAGCCACCCAGTTATGCGGACGGAACAAGGGCAAGGATTTTACTCAAATCTGTTTGTAGTTCCCAAGAAAGAGGGAACCTTCAGACCAATCTTGGACTTAAAGATCTTAAACAAATTCCTAAGAGTTCCATCATTCAAAATGGAAACTATTCGAACCATCCTACCCATGATTCAAGAGGGTCAGTACATGACCACAGTAGACTTAAAGGATGCCTACCTTCACATACCGATTCACAAGGATCATTATCGGTACCTAAGATTTGCCTTTCTAGACAGGCATTACCAGTTTGTAGCTCTTCCCTTCGGGTTAGCTACGGCCCGGAGAATTTTTACAAAGGTTCTGGGCTCACTTCTGGCGGTTCTAAGACCGCGAGGCATAGCGGTGGCTCCGTATCTAGACGACATTCTGATACAAGCGTCAAGTTTTCAAATTGCCAAGTCTCATACAGAGATAGTTCTGGCATTTCTGAGGTCGCATGGGTGGAAGGTGAACGTGGAAAAGAGTTCTCTATTACCACTCACAAGAGTCTCTTTCCTAGGGACTCTTATAGATTCTGTAGAGATGAAAATTTACCTGACTGAGTCCAGGTTATCAAAACTTCTAAATGCTTGCCGTGTCCTTCATTCCATTCCACGCCAGTCAGTGGCTCAGTGCATGGAAGTAATCGGCTTAATGGTAGCGGCAATGGACATAGTGCCATTTGCGCGCCTGCATCTCAGACCGCTGCAATTATGCATGCTAAGTCAGTGGAATGGGGATTACTCAGATTTGTCCCCTCTGCTAAATCTGGATCAAGAGACCAGAGATTCTCTTCTCTGGTGGCTTTCTCGGGTCCATCTGTCCAAGGGTATGACCTTTCGCAGGCCAGATTGGACGATTGTAACAACAGATGCCAGCCTTCTAGGTTGGGGCGCAGTCTGGAACTCCCTGAAGGCTCAGGGATCGTGAACTCATGAGGAGAAACTCCTCCCAATAAATATTCTGGAGTTAAGAGCAATATTCAATGCTCTTCTAGCTTGGCCTCAGTTAGCAACACTGAGGTTTATCAGATTTCAGTCGGACAACATCACGACTGTGGCTTACATCAACCATCAAGGGGGAACCAGAAGTTCCCTAGCGATGTTGGAAGTCTCAAGGATAATTCGCTGGGCAGAGTCTCACTCTTGCCACCTGTCAGCGATTTACATCCCAGGCGTGGAGAACTGGGAGGCGGACTTTCTAAGTCGCCAGACTTTTCATCCGGGGGAGTGGGAACTTCATCCGGAGGTGTTCTTTCAGCTGGTTCATCGTTGGGGCAAACCAGAACTGGATCTCATGGCGTCTCGCCAGAACGCCAAGCTTCCTCGTTACAGATCCAGGTCCAGGGACCCGGGAGCGGCGCTGATAGATGCTCTAGCAGCTCCTTGGGTTTTCAACATGGCTTATGTGTTTCCACCGTTTCCGCTGCTGCCTCGACTGATTGCCAAGATCAAACAGGAGAGAGCATCGGTGATTCTGATAGCGCCTGCGTGGCCACGCAGGACCTGGTATGCAGACCTAGTGGACATGTCGTCCTGTCCACCATGGTCTCTGCCTCTGAGGCAGGACCTTCTAATACAAGGTCCTTTCAACCATCCAAATCTAATTTCTCTGAGGCTGACTGCATGGAGATTGAACGCTTGATCCTATCAAAGCGTGGCTTCTCGGAGTCAGTTATTGATACCTTAATACAGGCACGGAAGCCTGTTACCAGAAAAATTTACCATAAGATATGGCGTAAATATTTATATTGGTGCGAATCCAAGAGTTACTCATGGAGTAAGGTTAGGATTCCTAGGATATTGTCCTTTCTACAAGAGGGTTTAGAAAAGGGCTTATCTGCTAGTTCGTTAAAGGGACAGATTTCTGCTCTGTCTATTCTTTTACACAAACGTCTGGCAGAAGTTCCAGACGTCCAGGCTTTTTGTCAGGCTTTGGCTAGGATTAAGCCTGTGTTTAAGACTGTTGCTCCGCCATGGATCTTAAACTTGGTTCTTAAAGTTCTTCAAGGTGTTCCGTTTGAACCCCTTCATTCCATTGATATTAAGCTTTTATCTTGGAAAGTTCTGTTTTTGATGGCTATTTCCTCAGCTCGAAGAGTCTCTTGAGTTATCTGCCTTACATTGTGATTCTCCTTATCTGATTTTCCATTCAGACAAGGTAGTTCTGCGTACTAAACCTGGGTTTTTACCTAAGGTAGTTTCTAACAGGAATATCAATCAGGAGATTGTTGTTCCATCATTATGTCCTAATTCTTCTTCAAAGAAGGAACGACTTTTGCATAATCTGGATGTAGTCCGTGCCCTGAAGTTCTATTTACAGGCAACTAAAGATTTTCGTCAAACTTCTTCCCTGTTTGTCGTTTACTCTGGACAGAGTAGAGGTCAAAAAGCTTCGGCAACCTCTCTCTCCTTTTGGCTTCGTAGCATAATACGTTTAGACTGTGAGACTGCTGGACAGCAGCCCCCTGAAAGAATTACAGCTCATTCCACTAGAGCTGTGGCTTCCACCTGGGCCTTTAAGAATGAGGCCTCTGTTGAACAGATTTGCAAGGCTGCGACTTGGTCTTCGCTTCACACCTTTTCAAAATTTTACAAATTTGACACTTTTGCTTCTTCGGAGGCTGTTTTTGGGAGAAAGGTTCTACAGGCAGTGGTTCCTTCCGTTTAAGTTCCTGCCTTGTCCCTCCCATCATCCGTGTACTTTAGCTTTGGTATTGGTATCCCATAAGTAATGGATGACCCGTGGACTGGATACACTTAACAAGAGAAAACATAATTTATGCTTACCTGATAAATTTATTTCTCTTGTAGTGTATTCAGTCCACGGCCCGCCCTGTCTTTTTTAAGGCAGATCTAAATTTTAATTAAAACTACAGTCACCACTGCACCCTATGGTTTCTCCTTTCTTGTCTTGTTTCGGTCGAATGACTGGATATGACATGTGAGGGGAGGAGCTATATAGCAGCTCTGCTTTGGGTGATCCTCTTGCAACTTCCTGTTGGGAAGGGAATATATCCCATAAGTAATGGATGACCCGTGGACTGAATACACTACAAGAGAAATAAATTTATCAGGTAAGCATAAATTATGTTTTTATGAAGCTTGCTTATTTTTTAATAGAACATTAGTGCTGCAAGTTAAATGCATACTCAGTGTAATAAAATAATACTGAAAGTTATGAGTGTGTATGTATGTATGTATGTGTGTGTGTGTGTGTGTGTGTGTGTGTATATATATGTGTATATATATATATATATATATATATATATATATATATGTATGTGTGTATATATATATATATATATATATATATATATATATATATATGTATATACACAATGTGTGTATATGTATGTGTGTGTATGTATATATATATATGTATGTGTGTGTGTATATATATATATATATATATATATATATATATATATATATATATATATATATATATATATATATATATATATATATATATATATATATATATATATATATATATATATATATATATACACACACACACACTTTGTATTTTTATTCTCCCAGAGTGTGTTGGACATTGAGAAATATGTACATTAAGATTCTGTAGTATTAAATAAATTTTTTAAAATTTATTTAAGGTGTTATAGTAGTTTATAAGAAAATTGCGATTAAATCGCAATTTATTTTTTTTGCCCATTTCGCCCAGCCCTAGTATGTATTCTGTTTCATGCATAGGACATATCTTCTAGGTGCATGAATGTGGTACTCTACAGCACAGAGCAGATCAAGTACATGATATTAAATATCCAATAATGGCTTTATAGTGTATGTACTGGCAGATTACTTTTTTTTTTTTTAGTTTAAAAAAAAAAAAAAAGTTAAATCAAAGTAAATATATATATAAAAGGAATCAGTGTTAAAAAAACCCTGCAGACAACTTACTTGTTTTCGTGCAGAATGGGCACTTAGAAATTCTCAGTGTAGCCTTTGTCTACAGCTAGATAAGTGAGCAGACATGTTGAGAACTCAGGTTGCATTCTGCCTTTTCTGAGCATGTAAACCAGCTTATTTTTTATTAAAACTATTTTTCCATCTTAATATGAGGAGAGTCCACGGCTTCATTCCTTACTTGTGGGAATACAGAACCTGGCCACCAGGAGGAGGCAAAGACACCCCAGCCTAAGGCTTAAATACCTCCCCCAGTTATTCTTTTCCTTTCGTCACAGGAGGATGGCAGAGAAGTGTCTGAAGATTCGGAGTAGTCTTGGGGATGGTAGTACACTTCGGTATGGGATTGGAGTTTTTATGTAGCCTTGTCAGCCTCTCAGTGAGAGCATGGACGAAAGGGTCTGGAGATGCAGGGAGAATCTTTCTGCAAAACTATCCAGATTCGTATTAACTCCTAAGCAATCAGTGTTGACGATTTTCACTGCCTGCTTCTATCACTCAAGTCCATGTCAGGTGCGATGCAACAAGACTGTCAAACTTGAGAGGCTGTGTGTCTGTTCCATGGTGATGATTACGGTAAGATCGTTTCATTTTATAATCATATGATAACGCAAGAAGACGGGGTCACAGTGTGACTCATTTTATCTGTATGGAATAAAAGGTTAATATCTCCGGAAGGGGATTATTGAACAGGGGGGATATACGCACAATTTGCTTTATTATGTTTCATGCTGTGTCATGTGTAAGATGAGGCTCAGGCAGATGTAGGAACATTCAGGTTTTACTTTCATTTTTGGATATCTGTGCGGCCTGTTAAGTTTGGCGCGCTTATTCCAGAAGCAGGGGCGGTCCTGCATGGCACACCATGTTGACCGGGTGTTATCTCATTGATTTCCTCTTTCCTGACCGTGCGGTTTACGGGAGACTAAGCAGTTTTCTCTGTGAGGCCTGGGTCATAGGATGTGGCGAGTGCCCCAGCCATTGGGGGTATAAAGGTGCCATTTTTTTTCTTCTATAGTCTATCTTGAAATCGCAAGCTATGAAGGACTCTGATACGTTATAGAGTACTCCCTCTTTACCTAAATCTAATACCTGTTTCTCTTGTTAAGTGTATCCAGTCCACGGATCATCCATTACTTATGGGATATTAACTGCTCCCCAACAGGAAGTGCAAGAGGATTCACCCAGCAGAGCTGCTATATAGCTCCTCCCCTAACTGCCATTACCAGTCATTCTCTTGCACCCAACGAATAGATAGGATGTGTGAGAGGACTGTGGTGATTATACTTAGTTTCATACCTTCAATCAAAAGTTTGTTATTTTATAATAGCACCGGAGTGTGTTATTCCTTCTCTGGTAGAATTTGAAGAAGAATCTACCTGAGTTTTTTATGATTTTAGCCGGAGTAGTTAAGATCATATTGCTGTTTCTCGGCCATCTGAGGAGAGGTAAACTTCAGATCAGGGGACAGCGGGCAGATTAATCTGCAAAGAGGTATGTAGCAGCTTATTATTTTCTGACAATGGAATTGATGAGAAAATTCTGCCATACCAATATAATGTAAACTCAGCCTTAAATGCAGTAGCAGCAACTGGTATCAGGCTGTCATGTATGTATATTTTACACTTCAGTATTCTGGGGAATGGCACTTCACTGGAATTATACTGTATGCATAAAACTTTAGCCTAATTTGCAGGGACTAGCAACAGGCTTTTTAATAACACTCAATTTATTAATGTTAAACGTTTTTTGCTGGCATGTAAAATCGTTTAATTTTCTGAGGTACTGGCTGAAAAAATGTTTTGGGCACTTTTTTTTCCACTTGGCAGTCGTTTTATTTAATTTATGACAGTTTACTGATCTCTCTCACTGTTATGTGTGAGGGGGAGGGGCCTTTTTTGGTGCTTTTGCTACGCATCAAAAAATTCAGTCAGAAGTTTATTGTCTTCCCTGCATGATCCGGTTCATCTCTACAGAACTCAGGGGTCTTCAAAACTTGTTTTGAGGCAGGTAATCACTCACAGCAGAGCTGTGAGATTGTAGTTGACTGTGATAAAAAAAAAACGTTTATTTCTGTATTTTTATTTTTTTATTTTTTTTTCTGCTATCAGGGTTAGTTATCCTTTGCTAATGGGAGCAATCCTTTGCTAAAATTGTGTTTTTTACAAAGATTTGATGCTATAACTTTTCAGTTTATTAATTTTCAACTGTCATAACTTTTTCTGTGCTTCTTATAGGCACAGTACGTTTTCATATTATAGTAAATTACTTGAAAAGTATTTCCAAGTTGCTAGTTTATTTGCTAGTGTGTTAAACATGTCTGATTCAGAGGAAGATATCTGTGCTATATGTGCTAAAGCCAAAGTGGAGCCCAATAGAAATTTATGTACTAACTGTATTGATGCTACTTTAAATAAAAGTCAATCTGTACAAATTGAACATATTTCACCAAACAACGAGGGGAGAGTTATGCCGACTAACTCGCCTCACGTGTCAGTACCTGCATCTCCCGCTCGGGAGGTGCGTGATATTGTAGCGCCGAGTACATCTGGGCGGCCATTACAAATCACATTACAGGATATGGCTACTGTTATGACTGAAGTTTTGGCTAAATTACCAGAACTAAGAGGTAAGCGTGATCACTCTGGGGTGAGAACAGAGTGCGCTGATAATATTAGGGCCATGTCAGACACTGCGTCACAATTTGCAGAACATGAGGACAGAGAGCTTCATTCTGCGGGTGACGGTTCTGATCCAAACAAACTGGATTCAGATATTTCAAATTTTAAATTTAAGCTGGAAAACCTCCGTGTATTACTAGGGGAGGTGTTAGCGGCTCTGAATGATTGTAACACAGTTGCAATACCAGAGAAAATGTGTAGGTTGGATAAATATTTTGCGGTACCGGCGAGTACTGACGTTTTTCCTATACCTAAGAGACTTACTGAAATTGTTACTAAGGAGTGGGATAGACCCGGTGTGCCGTTCTCACCCTCTCCGATATTTAGAAAGATGTTTCCAATAGACGCCACCACACGGGACTTATGGCAAACGGTCCCTAAGGTGGAGGGAGCAGTTTCTACTTTAGCTAAGCGTACCACTATCCCGGTGGAGGATAGCTGTGCCTTTTCAGATCCAATGGATAAAAAGTTAGAGGGTTACCTTAAGAAAATGTTTGTTCAACAAGGTTTTATATTGCAACCTCTTGCATGCATTGCGCCTGTCACGGCTGCAGCAGCATTTTGGTTTGAGTCTCTGGAAGAGACACTTGAATCAGCTCCATTAGATGAGATTACACACAAGCTTAAAGCCCTTAAGTTAGCTAACTCATTTATTTCAGATGCCGTAGTACATTTAACTAAACTTACGGCTAAGAATTCCGGATTCGCCATTCAGGCATGCAGAGCACTGTGGCTAAAATCCTGGTCAGCTGACGTTACTTCTAAATCTAAATTGCTTAATATACCTTTCAAAGGGCAGACCTTATTCGGGCCCGGGTTGAAAGAAATTATCGCTGACATTACAGGAGGTAAAGGCCATGCCCTGCCTCAAGACAGAGCCAAACCTAAGGCTAGACAGTCTAATTTTCGTTCCTTTCGTAATTTCAAAGCAGGAGCAGCATCAACTTCCTCTGCACCAAAACAGGAAGGAGCTGTTGCTCGCTACAGACAAGGCTGGAGACCTAACCAGTCCTGGAACAAGGGCAAGCAGGCCAGGAAACCTGCTGCTGCCCCTAAGACAGCATGAATCGAGGGCCCCCGATCCGGGAACGGATCTAGTGGGGGGCAGACTTTCTCTCTTCGCCCAGGCTTGGGCAAGAGATGTCCAGGATCCCTGGGCGTTAGAGATCATATCTCAGGGATACCTTCTAGACTTCAAATTCTCTCCCCCAAGAGGGAGATTTCATCTGTCAAGGTTGTCAACAAACCAAATAAAGAAAGAGGCGTTTCTAAGCTGCGTATAAGATCTTTTATTAATGGGAGTGATCCATCCGGTTCCGCGGTCGGAACAAGGACAAGGGTTTTACTCAAATCTGTTTGTGGTTCCCAAAAAAGAGGGAACTTTCAGGCCAATCTTGGATTTAAAGATCCTAAACAAATTCCTAAGAGTTCCATCGTTCAAAATGGAAACTATTCGGACAATTTTACCCATGATCCAAAAGGGTCAGTACATGACCACAGTGGATTTAAAGGATGCTTACCTTCACATACCGATTCACAAAGATCATTACCGGTATCTAAGGTTTGCCTTTCTAGACAGGCATTACCAGTTTGTAGCTCTTCCATTCGGATTGGCTATGGCTCCGAGAATCTTCACAAAGGTTCTGGGTGCTCTTCTGGCAGTACTAAGACCGCGAGGAATTGCGGTAGCTCCGTACCTAGACGACATTCTGATACAAGCTTCAAGCTTTCAAACTGCCAAGTCTCATACAGAGTTAGTACTGGCATTTCTAAGGTCGCATGGATGGAAGGTGAACGAAAAGAAGAGTTCTCTCTTTCCACTCACAAGAGTTCCCTTCTTGGGGACTCTTATAGATTCTGTAGAAATGAAGATTTACCTGACAGAAGACAGGTTAACAAAGCTTCAAAATGCATGCCGTGTCCTTCATTCCATTCAACACCCGTCAGTAGCTCAATGCATGGAGGTGATCGGCTTAATGGTAGCAGCAATGGACATAGTACCCTTTGCACGTCTACATCTCAGACCGTTGCAATTGTGCATGCTAAGTCAGTGGAATGGGGATTACTCAGACTTGTCCCCTACTCTGAATCTGGATCAAGAGACCAGAAATTCTCTTCTATGGTGGCTTTCTCGGCCACATCTGTCCAGGGGGATGCCATTCAGCAGGCCGGACTGGACAATTGTAACAACAGACGCCAGCCTACTAGGTTGGGGCGCTGTCTGGAATTCTCTGAAGGCTCAGGGACAATGGAATCAGGAGGAGAGTCTCCTACCAATAAACATTCTGGAATTGAGAGCAGTACTCAATGCCCTTCTGGCTTGGCCCCAGTTAACAACTCGGGGGTTCATCAGGTTTCAGTCGGACAACATCACGACTGTAGCTTACATCAACCATCAGGGAGGGACAAGAAGCTCCCTAGCAATGATGGAAGTATCAAAGATAATTCGCTGGGCAGAGTCTCACTCTTGCCACCTGTCAGCAATCCACATCCCGGGAGTGGAGAACTGGGAGGCGGATTTCTTAAGTCGTCAGACTTTTCATCCGGGGGAGTGGGAACTTCATCCGGAGGTCTTTGCCCAAATACTTCGACGTTGGGGCAAACCAGAGATAGATCTCATGGCGTCTCGACAGAACGCCAAGCTTCCTCGTTACGGGTCCAGATCCAGGGATCCGGGAGCGGTTCTGATAGATGCTTTGACAGCACCTTGGACCTTCGGGATGGATGGCTTATGTGTTTCCACCCTTCCCGATGCTTCCTCGATTGATTGCCAGAATCAAACAGGAGAGAGCATCAGTGATTCTAATAGCGCCTGCATGGCCACGCAGGACTTGGTATGCAGATCTAGTGGACATGTCATCCTGTCCACCTTGGTCGCTACCTCTGAAACAGGACCTTCTGATCCAGGGTCCCTTCAAACATCAAAATCTAATTTCTCTGAAGCTGACTGCTTGGAAATTGAACGCTTGATTTTTTCAAAACGTGGTTTTTCTGAGTCAGTTATTGATACCTTAATACAGGCTAGGAAGCCTGTTACCAGAAAGATTTACCATAAGATATGGCGCAAATACTTATATTGGTGCGAATCCAAGAGTTACTCATGGAGTAAGGTTAGGATTCCGAGGATATTGTCTTTTCTACAAGAAGGTTTAGAAAAGGGTTTATCCGCTAGTTCCTTAAAGGGACAGATTTCAGCTCTGTCCATTCTTTTACACAAACGTCTGTCAGAAGTTCCGGACGTTCAAGCTTTTTGTCAGGCTTTAGCTAGGATCAAGCCTGTGTTTAAAACTGTTGCTCCACCATGGAGTTTGAACTTAGTTCTTAATGTTTTACAGGGGGTTCCGTTTGAACCCCTTCATTCCATTGATATCAAGTTGTTATCTTGGAAAGTTCTGTTTTTAATGGCGATTTCCTCGGCTCGAAGAGTCTCTGAGTTATCTGCCTTACATTGTGATTCTCCTTATCTGATTTTTCATTCAGACAAGGTAGTTCTGCGTACTAAACCTGGGTTCCTACCTAAGGTGGTCACTAACAGGAATATCAATCAAGAGATTGTGGTTCCATCTTTGTGTCCTAATCCTTTTTCGAAAATGGAACGTCTGCTACACAATCTAGATGTAGTCCGTGCCCTGAAATTTTATCTACAGGCAACTAAGGATTTTCGACAAACGTCTTCCCTGTTTGTCGTTTATTCTGGTCAGAGGAGAGGTCAAAAAGCTTCGGCTACCTCTCTCTACTTTTGGCTTCGTAGCATAATACGGTTAGCCTATGAGACTGCTGGACAGCAGCCTCCTGAAAGAATTACAGCACATTCTACTAGAGCTGTGGCTTCCACTTGGGCCTTTAAGAATGAGGCTTCTGTTGAACAGATTTGCAAGGCTGCAACTTGGTCTTCTCTTCATACTTTTTCAAAATTTTAAAAAATTTAACACTTTTGCTTCTTCGGAGGCTGTTTTTGGGAGAAAGGTTCTTCAGGCAGTGGTTCCTTCCGTATAAAGAGCCTGCCTGTCCCTCCCGTCATCCGTGTACTTTAGCTTTGGTATTGGTATCCCATAAGTAATGGATGATCCGTGGACTGGATACACTTAACAAGAGAAAACATAATTTATGCTTACCTGATAAATTTATTTCTCTTGTAGTGTATCCAGTCCACGGCCCGCCCTGTCACTTTAAGGCAGGTAATTTTTCCATTAAACTACAGTCACCACTGTACCCTATGGTTTTCCTTTCTCTGCATGTTTTCGGTCGAATGACTGGTAATGGCAGTTAGGGGAGGAGCTATATAGCAGCTCTGCTGGGTGAATCCTCTTGCACTTCCTGTTGGGGAGCAGTTAATATCCCATAAGTAATGGATGATCCGTGGACTGGATACACTACAAGAGAAATAAATTTATCAGGTAAGCATAAATTATGTTTTTTATTGTGAGGAGGCTATGGTATACCCGCCTGCTCAATTATGTTCCACATGCCTTGATAAAGTACTTAAATCTAAGAAAACCAAGATGTTTAGTACCACCGAGCCGTTCACCTCTGAGGGGTCACCATGCCGTGAAGTGCGTTCCCTGCATTCATCTCCTATTACACATGCAGCTTCCCCTTGCACTGCTAATCCTCCTTCGGGAGGGGCCCTCTTACCGACACTTTACTGACTTCTATTCCTAAACTTGATAAAATTTTAGGACAGGGTGGTGCCACAGACTTTCCCGGTTCTCGTAAAGATGGCAAATATTAAGGATGAATGGGAGAGACTTGGATCTTCTTTTTCCCCTTCTTCCTTTAAGAAATTGTTCCCGGTTCCGGACTCTCAACTAGAGTTGTGGGGTTCCGTCCCTAAGGTGGATGGAGCTATCTCCACGCTCGCTAAGCGCACTACTATCCCGCTTGAGGTTAGTTCGTTGTTTAAGGAGCCCATGGATAAGAAGCTAGAGACTCTGCTTCAACACACAGGATATTTATTTTAACCTGCAGCTGCAGTTGCTGCGGTGGCTGGAGCCACTACCTATTGGTGTGATCGAGGTGGAAACTCCCCTTGAGGTTATCCAAGAGAATTAAGGCCTTGAGGGTAGCCAATTCTTTTATCTGTGATGCAAATATGCAGATCATTCGCCTGAATGCGAAGACATCAGGTTTTTCTGTTCTAGCCCGTAGGGCACTCTGGCTAAAGTCTTGGTCTGCGGACATGACTACAAAATCTAGACTACTTTACCTTCCATTTAAGGAGAGAATTCTTTTCAGTCCAGGCCTGGACTCCATTATATCCACGGTCACTGGGGGCAAGGGTGCCTTCCTACCGCAGGATAAGAAGTATAAACCTAAAGGACAGGGTCAATCTTGGAATAAATCCAAACAGAACAAGAAGTCTGCCGAAACAAAATCGTCATGAAGGGGCGACCCTTGATCCGTCGATGGATCGTGTTGGGGGCAGACTATTTCTCTTTGCAGAGGCTTGGCTTGTGGACGTCCAAGACCCTTGGTTTCTAGAGGTCATCGCTCAGGGTTACAGGATAGGTTTCAAATCTCATCCACCCAGGGGCAGATTCCTCTTATCACCCCTGTCTTCAAGACCAGAAAAAAGAGGCTTTTCTAGGGTGCGTCAGGGATCTCTACTCCCTGGGAGTAATAGTACTGGTACCTCTAGCAGAGAGAGGTCTTGGGTACTACTCAAACCTTTTTGTGGTCCCAAAGAAGGAGGGTACGTTTTTAACCGATTCTGGACCTAAAGTGCTTAAACAAGTTCCTGTCGGTCCCATCGTTCAAGATGGAGACGATAAGGTCCATTCTGCCCTTAGTTCAAGAGGGACAGTTCATGAATACGATAGACTTGAAGGATGCTTACCTTCATGTGCCAATACAGAAGGATCACTTCAAGTTCTTAATATTTGCTTTTCTGAACCAGCACTTCCAGTTTGTTGCTCTTTTTCTATTTGGTCTAGCTACTGCCCCAAGAGTCTTTACAAAGGTTCTGGGGGCTCTACTCGTGGTTGCAAGATCCAGGGGTATGGCAGTAGCACCATATGTGGACGACATTCTGGTTCAGGCTCTGTCCTGTCGGCTGGCAGCAGATCATTCAAGAGCTGCTCTTCTTAGATCTCATGGATGGAAGATAAACTTAGAAAAGAGTTCTCTGGTTCCCAGTACCAGGGTGGAATTCCTGGGTACGATAATAGATTCCATGAGGATATTTCTTACAGATCAGAGACGTTGCAAAATTTACTTCCAATTGTCTTGCCTTCCAGACCTCCTTAAGGCCCTCTGTGGCACAGTGTATGGAGGTAATTGGGCTCATGGTTTCCAGCATAGATAACATCCCATTCGCCAGATTCCATCTCTAAGCTCTATAGCTGCACATGCTGAGGCAGTGGAACGGAGAGCACTCGGATCTGTCACAACAGATTTCTTTGGACAACCGGTCGAGAGAATCTCTCTTGGTGGCTCTGTCCAGATTGCCTGTCCCAAGGGACATCCTTCTTGAGACCATCCTGGGAGATTGTGACTACAGACGCAAGTCTATCAGGATGGGGAGCTGTTTGGGGTGCAAGGAAGGCACAGGGCCTGTGGACTCGAGAGGAATCTCTCCTCCCGATCAACATTTTGGAACTTTGAACGATCTTCAATGCTCTGAAGGCTTGGCCTCTTCTGGGTTCGTCTTAGTTTATCAGATTTCAATCAGACAACATAACCTCGGTGGCTTACATCAACCATCAGGGGCGAATGATAAGTTCCCTAGCAATGTGAGGGAAGTGTCTCGGATTCTAGAACGGGTGGAGACCCACAACTGCTCGCCATCGGCTATCCACATTCCGGGTGTGGACAACTGGGAGGCGGATTTTCTCAGTAGACAATCCTTTCATCCGGGGGAATGGTCTGTCCATCCCGAGGTGTTTGCGGAAATTTACAAAAGCTGGGGGACGCCAGAGAGAGCTCTTATGGCGTCCCGGCACAATTCCAAGCTACCCAGATATGGGTCACGGTCCATGGATCCTCAGGCGGAGCTAATAGATGCATTAGCAGTACCTTGGAGGTTCAGTCTGGTTTACATCTTTCCACCGTTACTACTTCTCCCTCGGGTAGTGGCCCGCATCAAGCAGGAGCAAGCTTCGGCAATACTAATTGCTCCATTGTGGCCGGGAGGGATGTGGTTCGCGGACCTGGTGGGGATGTCGTCATCTCCTCCATGGAGGTTACCTTGTTGCAGGGATCTTCTGGTACAGGGTCCTTTTGTTCATCAGAATCTAGCTTCTCTGAGGCAGACTGTGTGGAGATTGAACGCTTAGTCCTAGCCAAGAGAGGTTTTTCTGAGAGAGTGATTCAAAGCTAGAAAGCCGGTCACCCATCGCATCTATCAGAAGATATGGAGGACCTTCTTATTCTGGTGTAAAGAGCGTGGATTCTCCTGGCATAAGGTCAAAGTTTTCAGGATTCTTTCCTTTCTCCAAAAGGGTTTGGAGAAGGGACTTGCCCCTAGTTCCTTAAAGGGACAGATTTCAGCTCTATCAGTGTTATTACACAAGAGGCTGACCGAGCTTCCTGATATTTAGTCTTTTGTTCAGGCTCTGTCTAGAATCAGGCCCGTGTTTTGACATTCCGATCCTCCTTGGGGTTTAAATTTGTTTCTTAAGGTTTTGCAGAGGGCTACGTTTGAGCCTATGCATTTGGTTGAAATTAAATTACTGTCTTGGAAGGTTCTTTTTCTACTGGCTATTGCTTTGGCACGTCGAGTCTGAGATGGTGGCCTTGCAATGTGAGCCTCCTTACCTAGTTTTTCATGCTGATAAGGCTGTTCTTCGTACTGGGCTGGGTTTTCTCCCTAAGGTTGTGTTTGATCGTAACTAACTTTTGGCTGTGGTTTGGACTCTGAAATTCTATCTTCATACTACGAAGGATTTTAGACAGACTTCGACATTGTTTGTGGTCTATTCTGGGAAGCGTAGAGGGCAGAAGGCTTTTTCCACTTTCCTATCTTTTTGAATGAGGAGCATTATTCGTTGGCATATGAGACAGTGGGACATAAGCCTCCTCAGTGGATTACGGCTCATTCAACTATAGCTGTGGCTTCCTCTTGGGCCTTCAAGATTGAGGCCTCTGTAGAGCAGATTTGTAGGGAGGCTACCTGGTCCTCCTCACATTTTTTTTCAAAGTTTTACAAATTTGACGTTTTTTCTTCGGCTGAAGCAGCTTTTAGGGGAGAGGTTTTGCAGACTGTGGTGCCCTCAGATTAGGGACCGCCTCTCTCTCTTACCCTCCCGTTTTCATTCAGTGTCCTCTAGAGCTTGGGTATAGGTTTCCCACAAGTAAGGAATGAAGCATTGGACTCTCTCCTCATATTAAGATGGAAAACATAAATTATGCTTACCTGATAATTTAATTTCCATCTGTATGAGAGTCCACGGCCCCCGCCCGTTTTGTCCGTTGGGGATAAGGGACTTTTCAGGTATTACACCCTTACTCAAGCATGAGTAATGGTGTAATACCCAAAACGTCGTCATGCAGTTTTAGGGCTTTTTTTTTTTCTTCTTCTACTTATTTTACCCCCAGTGTAGGGATTACTACTTGCCCCCCCCCCTCCATTGCAGCCATATAAGGTTCATAGTACTTTTTAATTTTTTTTTAAGTTTATTAATGCAAATGGTTTTCTTTAGTGTAGGGATCCCCCACACCTTCCCTTATCCAAGTGATAGTTCATAACACTTTTTTGTAATGTAGGGACCCGTCCCTTACCAAATCTTTTTCTGTAGCATAGAGTGTCACTGTCTGTATCAGTGATCTACCTTTATATGGTAAAGGGAGAACCAATAGTACCTTCTGCCCTTGGTTGCAGCCATATGCCAGAGTGTTTGACATAGGTACTGCATCAACACAGGTAAAACATCACACAGTTCTTTGCCCAGTGTACTATGTCCCATTTGGCTTAAGGGGTTAATACACCATTAGTGCCATTAAAGCGGCAGTCTACTTGAAACATATTTTTTTTTATTTTTTTTAAATAAGTTGTTATTAAGGTTCAGTGGAAACTTTACAAAAAATAGTCGGCGATTGTCATACAATGGGTTACAGAATAACAATATGCCATTACATAAAATAAATCACAGCAAATATGAGATACATACTTATTTGTTAAGTGTAATCATAATGAACCTTGTATTTTTCTTTTTACAATAGTATAGCAACGAATTCCCTATAAAGCCGCTAGCCACATTCTGGCTGTTAATTATAAAGATAGGAAAATATTCGGGAGTAATGTTAATTTGTTAAATACTATAGCCAAACTAGATACTAGAAGTAGATAAAAATTGAAATAGTAATATTAAAGCAAAAAGGGGAGGAGGGACTATAAACATAAAATCTTTATAAAATGTTGCAAATAGTAATGTTAGGGATAGTTATTAAGTAAGCTATATGGGGGGGGGGGTGTGTGTGTGTGCAGAAGTTAGTAGAGTATAGTTGGGGGGTATTTCTAAAACTCGTAAGATGAATAGGCCTAATTATGTTGTACCATGTTTAGGGTATTAGCAGTATCTACTGTCACTCTGTTCCTTCTTTAATAGCGAGAATCCAATCGGTGCCATTTTTCCTCAAGTTATTTAACAACTAGTTGTAGGGTTATCCCTCTATTATCAACTGACATTATATATTATCTATATAGATGGTATATAGCTAGCAAGCATGAAACCCCGCTGCTGGGATCAATAAATATTGGTGTGATCGATAGTCACTTAGGATCAGTGACTCATATACCCTCCTTTTAAAATAATTAGACAAATACACCCTAGCATACACAAGGGTCCATACTACCTCGGCCGCTGATAGCATAGTGGAAAATATAGTTCGGTTCTTAGGGCTCCTTAGAAAATACATCTGAACATATAAAGAGTATACAGGTATAAACATATGTTCCCTATACAGCCATATCTGGCATAGTAATAATTATGAGCAATCCAAGCAAGTGCGTAATAACAGTCACTAATAAGAGTAGCAATGGCATTTAGCATTCATATGACTATGCGCTAATTTCTTGAAGCTGTCATTACGCACATTATATGGGGGTTACAGTCTCTTACCATCCTATAAAACATGAAAAAAGGTACAAAACATTTGAACACTAACTATCATAATATAATAAATCTCACAGTCTAGAAAGGTAAATCTGTCCATCTAGGATAGGAGAGTGTGTTTCTAACCCACTCCTATTTATTTTTAATGACACGATGAGTCCATGGATCATTTAATTACTCTTGAGAATATCACTCCTGCCCAGCAGCAGGCGGCAAAGAGCACCACAGCAAAGCTGTTAAATATCACCTCCCTTCCCTCCCACCCCAGTCATTCTCTTTGCCTACGTTAGAGCAAGGAAGTGGTAAAGTTAGGTGTTAGAAAAGATTCTTCAATCAAGAGTTTATTATTTTAAAGTAGTACAAGATTGTGCTGCTTTGTCCTAGGGTGTAGCCGTAGTCCATATCGGTCTCTTGAGTAGAGCAGTGGTGGCTTTAGAGCAATGGGAACTTGTGCGCCTCCCATATACTGATGCTGCCCTAACTCTGAAAAACTGAGGAATATTACTCAAGCCTTTCTCTTTTTTCACAGGTCCATGTGAGGGAGAGGACCTCTCAAACCTGGGAGCTGCCTTGCTGTTGGGCAGAATATGAGGTAAGTGCTGACTTTAATTTCTGGGGTTAATGGAAGAACTCAGAAAAAGTTGGGCACTTTATTTCATAGGATGGGACAAATAAGGAAGCCTCATTGGAATTGGGCACTTTATCTTTAAAAGGCATAAATTTTCCTATGTACAAAGGAGACACTATGTGGACAGTCTAGACGCAGGCACTGGGGCAAGGAAAATACTTTGTGGGGGTTTCACATCTCCCGGCGGTTTCATAACAATATGCCGACCGGGAGATGACTTTATTGGCGATGCCTACAATGGGCGGTACTAGAGGAGGCAGCAATTGCGTTGCGCGCCTTTTCTCCTTCACTTCCTGATAATTTCCTATTACGCATTCTCTAATTTAATATACGTGTTTAGGACCAGAGACCGACTTTCTGCAGCTGCTACTGAGTTCCGGATATGGTAGTGAGGGAACGACTCCTGCTCAGAGGGAGTTGGTTGCAACTGACAGGTAGGCACCTCAGCAAAGTACTGCTGAGGTGTAGAGGTGATCTGTAGTGTTGTTAAAGCTTTCTGTCCTCTCTCTACATTTAAAAAATAAAAAAGGAGTAAAAAAGTTAGTTAAAAGTGACCGTAATGTTTGTTTTGATTTTTATTAAAAAATGTAAACTTTTTTTTTTGATAAATTGATCCATTGTGAGTCAGAATTGACCAAGAGGCTCTGCAAAGTGTCACTTGTTCTTTGTTTTGATGCCAATGTGGAACCACCAATCCCTTTCTGTTCCTCATGTATTGAGAGGACTTTAAACTATAGGGATAGACTTTTTTCTGAGCCAACATTTTCCAAAGAGGATGCTGTTCAGGAATCTATGTTCAATATACGCCGCAGCTTTCTCCTCAAGCATCCCAAATTTTACTGCCCTCACATGCAATGCCCTGCGCTTCCTCTCTAGCTCCTTCTGGAGTTACTTTACAAGACATCGCTTCTCTCATGTCTTCTGCAGTTTCTGATGCGTTGTCTGCTTTTCCAATGTTGCAGGGAAAGCGCAAGAGGAAAAACAGACATTCAGTAAGCGAAGTTTCTGACGCAGTTGTTGCTGTTTCGTATGCCCCCTCCCAGAAGCCTGAGGAGGATACCTTGGTAGCATCTGAAGGTGAAATTTCAGTGTAATTCCTCTTGCTGATACTGAAGTTGTATCTTTCAGGTTTAAGCTAGAACACCTCTGTCTGTTACTCAAGGAGGTTTTAGCTACATTGGACTACAGCGACACCACGGTCGTAGTTAATACTAAGAAATCGGTAAGCTAAACAAATATTTTGATGTACCTTCCTTGGTGGAGGTTTTTCCTGTACCAGATCGAGCTACTGAGATCATTGCTAAGGAATGGGAGAGACCGGGTATCCCTTTTTCTCCTCCTATATTTAAAAAGATGTTTCCCATAGCGGACTCTATCAAGGAGTCTTGGCAAACCGTACCCAAGGTGTAAGGGGCAGTTTCCACTCTGGCCAAGAGAACTACTATACCCATAGAGGATAGTTGTTCCTTTAAGGATCCTATGGATACAAAATTAGAGGGGTTACTCAAGAAGATGTGTATATACACCAGGGGTTACAATGGCAACCTGCAGTGTGCATTGCTACCGTCACTAGCACGGCGGCATATTGGTTTGATGCGTTGCTGATACTATTGGGACAGACACTCCCCTTGATGAGATTCTGGATAGGATAAAAGCTCTTAAGTTGGCTAATTCCTTTTATTACTGATGCTTCCCTACAGGTTATCAAACTAGGAGAAAAAATCAGATTTTGCTGTTCTAGCCCGCAGAGCCTTATGGTTAAAACCTTGGTCTGCGGATGTGTCCTCTAAGTCTAAACTTTTGGCGATTTCCTTACAAGGGAAAGACCTTGTTTGGACCGGGTTTAACGGAAATAATCTCTGATATTATGGGAGGAAAGGGTCATCTTCTCCCTCAGGATAAGAGAAACAAGCAAAAGGGAGGTCAGAGTAATTTTTGTTCCTTTTGAAATTTCAAGGGAAATTCTTCCACTTCCTCTTCCAAGCAAGATCAGTCTAAACCTTCCTGGAGACCCAATCAGTCTTGGAATAAGGGAAAACAAATCAAGAAGCCTGCTATTGAATCAAAGAGAGCATGAAGGGCCTGCACCCAATCCGGGACCGGATCTTGTAGGGGGCAGGCTTTCCTCCTTCGCTCAGGCTTGGGTTTGAGATGTTCAGGTTCCCTGGGCAGTGGACATAGTGTCCCAGGGATACAAACTAGAGTTCAAGAATTTTCCTCCCAGAGGCAGGTTTCTGCTTTCAAGATTATCTGTAGACCAGACAAAAAGAGAGGCGTTCTTACACTGTGTAAGAGACCTCTTCGACCTGGGAGTGATAGTTCCTCTTCCGATGCAGGAACAGGGTCTGGGGTTTTATTCCAATCTGTTCGTAGTTCCCAAAAAAGAGGGAACCTTCAGGCCAATTTTAGATCTCAAGAGTCTAAACAAATTCTCAGCGTACCGTCCTTCAAGTTGGAAACTATTAGTTCCATTCTCCCTATGGTCCAAGAGGTTCAATTTAAGACAACAGTGGATTTAAAGGACGCGTACCTGCATGTTCCCATTCACAGGGATCATCACAAGTTTCTAAGGTTTGCTTTTCTAGACAAACACTTCCAATTCGTGGCTCTTCCTTTCGGTCTTGCCACAGCTCCCAGAATTTTCTCAAAGGTTCTGGGATCCCTACTGGCGGTTTTCCGATTACGGGACATTGCAGTGGCGCCTTATCTGGACGATATCCTGGTCCAGTCGCCATCTTTTCAACAAGCAAGGTCCCACACGGCAATGTTATCTTTTCTGCGATCTCACGGATGGAAGGTAAATTTGGAAAAGCGCTCCTTAGTTCCAAATACAAGGATAACTTTCTTGGGAACCATAATAGATTCCCTATCAATGAAGATTTTTCTGACAGAAGTCAGGAAATCAAAGATTTTCGATTCTTGCCTAGCTCTTCAGTCCGATCCTCGACCATCTGTGGCTGAGTGCATGGAGGTAATCAGGCTGATGGTGGCGGCAATGGACATAATCCAGTTCGCTCGTTTCCACCTCAGACCTCTGCAGTTAAACATGCTCAGTCAATGGAACGGAGATTATGAGGATTTGTCTCCACAAATACTACTGGAGCAGGAGACAAGGGATTCTCTTCGATGGTCTCAGGATCATGTTCCCTAAAGGGTCAAATATCTGCCTTGTCTAATTTGTTACATAAGTGTCTGACGGACGTACCAGATGTGCAATCTTTTTGATCAGGCCTGTGTTCAAACCAGTTACTCCTCCCTGGAGTCTTAATTTAGTTCTTAAGGTCCTTCAAGGGGCTCCATTTGAGCCTATGCATTCCTTAGATATTAAGTTGTTATCTTGGAAAGTTTTGTTTCTTGCTAAAGTAGTTTCTGACTGTAACATTTATAAGGAGATTGTTGTTCCTTTCTTGTGTCCTAATCCTTCTTCTCAGAAGGAACGGCTTCTGCACAATTTAGACGTGGTACGTGCTCTAAAATTTTACCTACAGGTGTCTAAGAATTTTCGACCGCCTTCTGCCTTGTTTGTGGTTTTCTCAGGAAAATGTAAGGGACAGAAAGCCACGGCTACTTCTTTCTTTTTGGCTGAAGAGTATCATACGTTTTTGCCTATGAAACTTCTGGACAGCACCCTCCAGAGAGTGTTACGGCTCATTCCACGAGGGCTGTTGCTTCCTCATGGGCATTCAAAAATGAAGCCTCTGTGAAACAGATTTACAAGGCTGCAACTTGGTCCTCTCTTCACACTTTTTTAAAGTTCTATAAATTTGACACTTTTGCCTCGGCTGAGGCCCTTTTTGGGAGAAAGGTTCGTCAAGCAGTGGTGCCTTCTGTTTAGGTTCCCTGTCTTGTCCCTCCCTTATATGTGTACTCTAGCTTGGATATTGATTCCCAATAGTAATTAGATGATCTCTGGTGTCAAAAAAAATAAAAAAAAATTTATCAGGTAAGCATAAATTTTTTTCCTTTTTCTGGGCATTGTAGATATGATATAGAAGCCTCTCTTCTGCTAGATAGAACCCTACTGGGGTAGACCTGGACCTCTGATCTGCTATCGCTGTGGGTAGAAATCTTAACTTGAGCAGTGGCTCGATCACCGTGTCTGAAGACACTAGCTGCCAATCTCCCTGCTTTTTGTGGGCCAGCGGTACCATGCTAGCTCCACTGTCGACGGAAGACTGATTTCCTATGGGTAGATACCACATAAGGATATTGTAGTACAGCTCTTAGCGGTAGTTGAATAGCCCTTGGCGGGTAACTCTGTGTTATAGGGTGGTTCTGCTCTGCCACTCATCTGGATGTCAGCGGTTATATCAGGTATGATCTCCGGTTTTCTGGATTCCCCTTGTTCCTGTATGTTTGGTGTTCCGCAGTGCACCATTTCTAAGAGGGCTCATATCAATTGAGTTTCCACTAATTGAAGGGTAGTCTCAAAGTGTTGCTTAACTTCATTGTCCCATCGCGCTGCATCCGCCATATTGCCGTTTGGATCAACTTTAATGATGTGCAGTAGCGGGGTTTGATTTTTCTCGAACAGCATAGCTCAGTAATCAAGTAATTTCCTATATTTGCGAGGGTTTTTTATCCCTCTACTGTGCGTCTCATACGCTGCTCATCTAGTTTGCATCAGTCTGGTATATTGCTTTGGGCCTTCAGGCGTTATTCTCAAAATGGCGCCCGCAACTCTCGGCCGGCTGGCAATCTTAGGATCAATTTTCCAAAGTCCCCCAGAGGATTCTGTATTTTCTACCACCAATCTAATCTTGGGACCGTGTCTCACTTTGGTTGCCTAAACTGGGTCATATAGCGGTATTTTTTTATTACTATTTGGCCCTTAACTATATGGTGCTTCAGGATCATGCGACTGCTCTGCTCCAGGCTTGCTCTGCCCCCTTCTTGAAACATTTTGTTTAAGAAGATAGATAATCCCTTTATTACCCATTCCCCAGTTTTGTATAACAAACACTTATATATTCACTTTTTACCTCTGTGATTACTTTGTATCTAAGTCTCTGTAGACTGCCCCCTTATATCAGTTCTTTGGCCAGACTTGCATTTTAGCCAATCCATGCGGATCCATAAATAACTCCGCAGGAGTGAGCCCAATGTTATCTATGACACGCATGAACTAGCACTGTCTAACTAAAAAACTGTTAAAATGCACTGATATAAGAGGCAGCCTTTAGCAGTTTAGGAATCAGTTGGAGTCTACCTTGGTTTATTTAGTCTTTAAAAAGAATACCAATAAAACAAAGTAAATTTGATAATAAAAGTAAAGTTGTCATGCCATCTGAAGCATGAAAGTTTTTAAAGGGATAGGAAAGTCAAAATTAAAATTGCATGATAGCATATCATTTTAAAACACTTTTAAATTAACTTCTATTTTCAAATGTACTTTATTCTTTTTGTATTTATAGTTGAAAAAGTATATGTACATATCCTACACTTGTTAGCGATTGGTGCCTACACACATTTATCTCTTGTGATTGGCTGAGTAGATGTGTTCAGCTAGCTCTCAGTAGTGCATTGCTGCTGTTAAAGAATAATTGAGTTTCATGTCCCTTTAATTTTGACTTGAATGTCCCTTTAAAGATATTAGTGAGTGCTATGTTCATTGCCCCTTCTGTGTGTCCAAATCACTGGTGACACTGTCCTGAGACTATTGGGCAATCACCCATAACTGAGCTGCCCAAAGTGGAATTAATAGGATGAGTTTACTGCATTTGCACCATAGGCTGCAGCTTGTAATGTAAAATGACTGAGTTCCATGACCGCTATGGCTACATTAATCTTTTTGCAGATAGTTGTCTCAATTGGTTAATAATAATCCATCTGCAGTACCTATTCAAATCTCCAGGTGGTAGGTTCAGACTACTGGTACAACTAACTGTATCGACTATTAATAATGCTTTTTGGTTAAATTGATTGTTGGTTAATTGGCGGAGTGTGGAGAAACCACTCCATGCTGGCACGTATAATGGTTTCTGATTTGGCATGCCAATTCTGCAGAAGCAGCTGCCCTAACAGGTTTGGTTTGATTATTTTGCATAGACACGGAGGCTGATCTTAAATAAAGACAACCCAATTAAAAAAAAAAAAGTCTGCATGTATTTTGCAATTGCTAAATTTATGATTTCTGTTATTTAATTTTAATTCTTTTCAACAGGGTGCTTCCACTTCTGCAACGGAAAACTTTGGTCATAGAGCGAAACGTGCCCGAGTGTCTGGAAAATCCCAAGATTTACCAGGTATATTCACATTTTCACATTTTCATGTTTAATTACTTTTAAAATGTTATATTAACTTACAGTTTAGTTTTAAAAGATACCTGTTTGTTCTTTGGTGGTCTCTATGTGGGAATACTTTTCAGTAAAGGCTGTGCATTTGGTAAAAAATAGGATGCAACTATTCTCTTGTGTAATAATAATTCTGCTACCCTTGCACTATTGCACAATTTGCTTCTCCGATACTGGAAAACTATGCATAAACACAAATGTTAGCTTGTACTAATATACAATCCCTTATTTACAATTATACAATTCTGTTACACTAGGATTTTAAACAAATACTCTTCCCGGTTCATTTAATCATTTTAAATAGTGAAAAATAACTGCAAGGATTCTTAAAAGCTGTATGCTCTGAATACTAAAACTGGAGTTTCAGGTAAATCGGTAATAGAGATTTATTTCTTAAGACACAGTGAGTCCACAGATCATCAATTACTGTTGCGAATATCTCTCCTGGCCAGCAGGAGGAGGCAAAGAGCTATTAAGTATCACTTCCCTTCCCACAACCCCCAGTCATTCTCTTTGCCTTTAGTGCAAGGAGGAGGTGAAGTTTAGGTGTCTGTATAAGTTTCTTCTATCAAGATTTTATTATTTTGGAAGCCTGAGCAGGTTTGCTCTGATCTTCCCCGACAAGCTGGGTTTAGCTGTACTCCACGTTAGTCTTTTCAGTAGGGCTGTTGTAGCTTTAAAGCAGTTAGGAACTTGTGGGGTGGGCCTCACTGCATTTCCCTGACAAGTTTGCTGCCCTTCAACAGTATGCCAGAGTAGGCTTACTCTGTTCATCCTATTATCCACAGGTCTCTGTGAGGAGTGGCTTCCTCTCATACTTGGTGTACTGTCTCCCTGTCGGACATGCAAGGGCGCAGGTAAGTGCCATTTTATTTCTTAAAACAGAGAACCCTGGCACTTAAGAATGTTATTTACTGCACCTTATATTGGTACATTTTTCCTGAGATCAGGATTTTTTTAGACAGGCTTGCGGGACATTGTGTGGGACAGGACGTTAAAGTCCCAGATAGTGTTTGTTAGTATAAAGGGTTACATTACAGACATGTTAGGTGGCAAACTTTATTGGTGGCTCAGTCAGAAACCCGCTGCTTAGGTTAGGGGTAGTCTGCTTACTTTGCAGTTGTTTGCTTTTGAACGGGCTCTAGTCAGTTTTAAAACTTAAGTTTCAGCCCGTATTCGGAGCTATGACCTCATGGGGGTCGGGCTACTCTTCCCCAGGCGCAGTGTGCGCTTTTACTTGGCGCCTTTTCTCCTGAGAATAACTCAGTTTGTGTCCTCTCCCTCGGTTGGCCCCTGCTTGTTCCTGGAATCATTCAGTGAGAAATCTGCAGCTTAGTGAGAATCAGGTAGGCACCGCAGCGTAGCGCTGTGGTGTAGGAGGTTACAGAGAGGTGGTGTTTTAATTGTTGGGAAATCAATAAAAATTGCTAATAAAAGGTTGTTTTTTCTTCGCTCATTATCGGGCACTGTTTTCGCCTTAGCAAGAGTCTTAAAGCGACGGTACCGTTATTAAAATAATAAATATTTATATTTTTCATTGGTGTTTCTTTTCTTGCGAAATGGACTTAGAGCCTATATCTGTTGAGAAGTGCAAACTTTGTTTGAATGCCCAAGTTGAACCCCCTTTGCCTTTTTTGTAGTTCTTGTATTGAAAGAACTTTAATGTACAAAGACAGATTGTTTGTTTGATTCTGAGCCACCATTCTCTCAAGTGGATGCTGTTCAGGCTATGACACAGCCTTTTCCACAAGTGTCCCAAACTCTGTTACTGTGTCATGCAGTGCCCTGTGCGTCCTCACAATCTCCTAATGGAATGTTTTTGAAAGCTGAAATTGCAGCCCAAGTTTCATCTGCGGTATCTGAGGCGCTAGCGGCCATACTTATGCTGCAAGTGAGACGTAAGAGGAAGATTTTTTAATCAGACAGTAAGGTATCCGACTCAGGCTAACAAGGTTGCTCTTTCCCATTAGTCGGAAGAGAAAGATACTTCGTTAGCCTCTGAGGGTGAAATCTCAGATTCATATAGTGTAATTCCTCCTCCTGATGCTGAAATGTTTTCCTTCAGATTCAAGCTTGAACACCTTCGTGTTTTGTTAAAGGAGGTTTTAGCTACATTGGACGACTGATACGCCTATCGTTGTCAACCCTAATAAGTAGTAAATTAAATAAATACTTTGATGTTCCCTCTCCTCGGGAGGTGTTTCCAGTGCCAGACCGTGCCACGGAGATTATTACCCGTGAATGGGAGAATTTTGAGTGCTTAGGGCAGCACAAAACCTAAATACGCCACTGCTTCGGTTGAATGACTGGGTGTTGTGGGAAGGGAAGTGATACTTGACAGCCTTGCTGTGGTGCTCTTTGCCTCCTCCTGCTGGCCAAGAGTGATATTCCCAACAGTAATTGATAATCCGTGGACTCACTGTGTCAAGAAAGAAAGACTTTTATCAGGTAAGCATACATTTTGTTTTTTAATTTATAAATTAAAGTGATGAGAATAACATTACTTTGAACATTTTAATTAAAACCGAGAACATTGCAAGTATTTAATGGCCCGTAATAATTCAAATATAAACTGCCCTGATTGCATTAAAGCATTTTCATCTATAAATCTTTGTGTCTTATGTGTTTATCCTCCACAAAGGTTTTGACATTTTTATTATTGTGTTATGCCCATTTAATGAGATGCAAACTAAATACATTTAATGTATTTATTTCTAATCATGGGTCCTGCTATTATTGAGCATTGCTGCACATGCACAAACAGGTCAGCACTGGAATGTAGTGAAAGATTTTAGCATGGCGGCACCCATGAGAAGAGGGAAGCGGGGAATAACTTCAATACTATGCTCATAAAATATATTTAGTGTTTAATGTCCCTTTAAGTAAAGAAGTCTGGATACAAGAGACTGTTAGATCAGGATGTATGTATATATGTGTGTATGTATACACAATAAAAGTTGGATTTGTATTTCACAGCTGCAAGGCTTAAAGGGACACTAAACCCAATTTTTCTCCAACATTGGTGTGTCCGGTCCACGGCTTCATCCTTACTTGTGGGATATTCTCTTCCCCTACAGGAAATGGCAAAGAGAGCACACAGCAAGAGCTGTCCATATAGCCCCCCCTCTGGCTCCGCCCCCCAGTCATTCTCTTTGCTGCTCTGAACAAGTAGCATCTCCACAGGGATGGTAAAGAGTATGTGGTGTTAGTTGTAGTTTTTTATTTCTTCTATCATCAAGAGTTTATTTTAAAATAGTGCCGGTTTGTACTATTTACTCTACAACAGAAAATGAAGAAGATTTCTGTTAAAGAGGAATATGATTTTAGCAGTAGTAACTAAAATCCATTGCTGTTCCCACGCAGGGCTGTTGAAACCAGAGAACTTCAGTTGGGGGGAACAGTTTGCAGGCTTATCTGCTTCAGGTATGATCAGTCATATTTCTAACAAGACATGTTAATGCTAGAAGACTGTCAGTTTTCCCTTAAGGGGTAAGTATAACATAACAGATTAAGGCTTATAAATGGGCTCTATACTGGTTGACACTATTGTGGGCTAAATCGATTGATTTATTTCATATTTAAATGGCATTTAGAGTGTTTTGTGTAATTAAAAGCACTTTTGGGAACGTTTTTATTCGCCTGGCATTTAGTTAGACTACTATTTCAGTCAGAAAGGCCCCTTCACTCTGGTATGCAGAGGAAGGAGGCCCCGTTTTCGCGCCTCAATTGCACAGTTTTCCTCCATGGCAGTGCATGCAGCTTCATGTGAGGGGTCCTGTGGCTACAAAAACGGACTCAGGAAGGTTTATTTCAGTGCTGAATAACTCTCAGGGAAGGTAAAAAGCCGCAGCAAGGCTGTGGCAGTGATTGTAGTGTACTAAAATTATTGAATTGAACAAATAGCTCCGGTTTGCTCATTTTAAGGGTTAAAGTCTTGAAACTTGGTGTGCAATACTTTCAAGGCATTAGGACTCTATGGTGCAAATGTTGTAAAAATCGGGCATTGCCTTCATAGTTTTTCAAAATATCAGAAATAGTGTGCTTGTTTATTATTTAAAGGGACAGTAACGCTTTTCTTTAATAACGCTTTTATTGCATTATTTGCCTGCCAAATTCTGTCTAACATGTCTATACCTTCAGATAGCTTATGTTCTGTGTGTATGGAAGCCAAGGTGGTTCACCCCTATTAATGTATGCGCAAATTGTGTCATAGCGTCCAAACAAAGTAAGGACAGTACTGTCACATTTAATAAGATTGCCCAAGATGATTCTTCTAATGAAGGTAGTGGGGATAGTTCATCATCCGCTCCTTCTGTGTCAACACCAGTTTTGCCCGTGCAAGCGATACCTAGTTCATCTAGCGCGCCAATGCTGGTTACTATGCAGCAATTAACTGCAGTAATGGATAATTCTATAGCAAATCTATTATCCAAACTGCCATCCTACCCTAGAAAGCGTGATTGCTCAGTTTTAAATACAGAAGTTGAGCAGGTTGGCGCTGAGGACAATTTATCAGTTATACCCTCACATCAAACTGAATTGGCAGTGAGGGAGGGTCTATCTGAGGGGGAAATTTCTGATTCAGGAAAAGTTTCTCAGCAGGCAGACACTGATATCGTAACATTTAAATTTAAGTTAGAACATCTCCGCGCCCTTCTTAAGGAGGTCCTAACTACTCTTGATGACTGTGATTCTTTGGTAATTCCAGAGAAATTGTGCAAGATGGACAAATTCCTAGAGGTCCCAGTGCACGCTGATGCTTTTCCGATACCCAAGCGGGTGGCGGACATAGTGACTAAGGAGTGGGAAAAGCCAGGTATACCTTTTGTTCCACCTCCTATATTCAAGAAAATGTTCCCCATTGTCGACCCCAGAAGGGACGCATGGCAAACGGTTCCTAAGGTTGAGGGGGCAGTGTCAACGTTAGCTAAGCGCACAACTATTCCTATTGAGTACAGTTGCGCTTTCAAAGATCCTATGGATAAAAAATTGGAAGGATTGCTAAAAAAGATATTTGTTCAGCAAGGTTTCTTTCTTCAACCAATCTCGTGCATTATTCCTGTCACCACGGCAGCGTATTTTTGGTTCGAGGAACTAGAAAATTCGCTCCAAAAAGAGACTCCATATGATGAAGTCATGGACAGAATTCACGCACTAAAGTTGGCTAATTCCTTTATTTTGGATGCCGCTTTCCAATTGGCTAAGTTAGCGGCGAAAAATTCAGGTTTTGCAATAGTGGCGCGCAGAGCGCTTTGGCTAAAATCCTGGTCGGCGGATGTGTCGTCCAAGAATAAATTGCTTAATATTCCTTTCAAGGGTAAGACCCTTTTCGGGCCGGAATTGAAAGAGATTATTTCAGACATTACTGGTGGAAAGGGACATGCCCTCCCACAGGATAGGCCTTTCAAGGCTAAGAACAAATCTAATTTTCGTTCCTTTCGCAATTTCAGGAACGGACCGAATCCTAACTCTGCGGCCTCCAGACAAGAAGGCAACACTTCCCTACCTAAACCAGCATGGAAACCATTGCAAGGCTGGAACAAGGGTAAACAGGCCAAAAAGCCTGCTGCTGCTACCAAAACAGCATGATGGGGTAGCCCCCGATCCGGGACCGGATCTAGTAGGGGGCAGACTCTCTCTCTTTGCTCAGGCTTGGGCAAGAGATGTTCCGGATCCCTGGGCACTAGACATAGTGTCTCAGGGGTATCTTCTAGAGTTCAAGGAACTTCCCCCGAGGGGAAGGTTCCACATGTCTCGCTTATCTTTAGACCAGATAAAGAGACGGGCATTCTTACACTGTGTAGGAGACCTAGTGAAGATGGGAATGATTCACCCAGTTCCTTTAACGGAACAAGGTCAGGGGTTTTACTCAAACCTGTTTGTAGTTCCCAAAAAGGAGGGAACTTTCAGGCCAATTCTGGATTTAAAAATTCTAAACAAATTCCTCAAAGTTCCATCATTCAAAATGGAAACGATTCGAACAATTTTACCGACAATCCAGGAGGGTCAATATATGACTACCATGGACTTAAAGGATGCGTACCTGCATATTCCGATCCACAAAAATCACCATCAGTTCCTGCGGTTCGCTTTCCTGGACAAACATTATCAGTTTGTGGCACTTCCCTTTGGTTTGGCCACTGCTCCCAGAATTTTCACAAAGGTGCTAGGGTCCCTTCTAGCGGTATTAAGACCGAGGGGCATTGCTGTAGCACCTTATCTAGACGACATTCTAATCCAAGCGTCGTCTCTTTCCAAAGCAAAGGCTCATACAGACATTGTTCTAGCCTTTCTCAGATCTCACGGGTGGAAGGTGAACTTAGAAAAGAGTTCCCTGTCCCCGTCAACAAGAGTTCCCTTTTTGGGAACAATAATAGATTCTGTAGAAATGAAGATCTTCCTGACAGAGGTCAGAAAGTTAAAGCTTCTAAACACTTGTCAAGTTCTTCCCTCTATTCTTCAGCCTTCCATAGCTCAGTGCATGGAAGTAGTAGGATTAATGGTTGCAGCAATGGACATAGTTCCTTTTGCTCAAATTCATCTAAGACCATTACAACTGTGCATGCTCAATCAGTGGAATGGGGACTATGCAGACTTGTCTCCCCAGATTCAAGTAGACCAGGTAACCAGGGATTCTCTCCGCTGGTGGTGGTCTCATGATCACCTGTCTCAGGGAATGAGTTTCCGCAGACCAGAGTGGGTCATTGTCACGACCGACGCCAGTCTCTTAGGATGGGGTGCGGTCTGGGACTCTCTGAAAGCTCAAGGTCTATGGTCTCGAGAAGAGTCTCTTCTTCCGATAAACATTTTAGAACTCAGAGCGATATTCAATGCGCTCCTGGCGTGGCGTCACCTAGCAAAGGCCAAATTCATAAGGTTCCAGTCGGACAACATGACTGTAGCGTACATCAATCATCAGGGGGAAACAAAGAGTTCCTTGGCGATGAGAGAGGTATCCAAGATCATCAAATGGGCGGAGGATCACTCCTGCCACCTATCGGCAATTCACATCCCAGGAGTGGACAACTGGGAGGCGGATTATTTGAGTCGTCAGACTTTTCATCCGGGGGAGTGGGAACTCCACCCGGAGGTTTTTGCCCAGTTAACTCAACTATGGGGCATTCCAGATATGGATCTGATGGCGTCTCGCCAGAACGCCAAGGTTCCTCGATACAGGTCCAGATCCAGGGATCCCAAGGCGACACTGGTGGATGCATTAGTGGCGCCTTGGTCGTTCAACCTAGCTTATGTGTTTCCACCGTTCCCTCTCCTTCCCAGCCTTGTAGCCAGGATCAAACAGGAGCAGGCCTCGGTGATTCTAATAGCTCCTGGGTGGCCACGCAGGACTTGGTATGCAGACCTGATGAATATGTCATCGGCTCCACCATGGAAGCTACCTTTGAGGCAGGATCTTCTAGTACAAGGTCCATTCGAACATCCAAATCTAGTCTCTCTCCAACTGACTGCTTGGAAATTGAACGCTTGATTCTATCTAAGCGTGGGTTTTCTGACTCGGTTATAGATACTCTGGTTCAGGCCAGAAAGCCTGTGACTAGGAAAATTTACCATAAGATATGGCAAAAATATATCTGTTGGTGCAGATCCAAGGGATACTCTTGGAGTAAAATTAAAATTCCAAGGATACTTTCCTTTCTCCAAGAGGGCTTGGATAAAGGTTTGTCAGCTAGTTCTCTAAAAGGACAGATATCTACTCTGTCGGTTTTGTTGCACAAACGTCTGGCAGCCGTGCCAGATATACAGGCGTTTGTACAGGCGTTAGTCAGGATCAAGCCTGTCTATAGACCTATGACTCCTCCATGGAGTCTAAACTTGGTTCTTTCAGTTCTTCAGGGGGTTCCTTTTGAACCCATGCATTCCATAGATATTAAGTTACTATCTTGGAAAGTTCTGTTTTTGGTTGCTATTTCTTCTGCTAGAAGAGTTTCTGAATTATCTGCTTTGCAGTGTACTTCTCCCTATCTGATTTTCCATACAGATAAGGTAGTTTTACGTACCAAGCCTGGTTTTCTTCCAAAGGTCGTTTCTAACAGGAATATTAACCAGGAAATTGTTGTTCCTTCTCTGTGTCCGAATCCAGTTTCAAAGAAGGAACGTTTGTTACACAATCTAGATGTGGTCCGTGCTTTAAAGTTCTATTTAGAAGCAACAAAAGATTTCAGACAGACATCATCCTTGTTTGTTGTGTATTCTGGTAAGAGGAGAGGGCAGAAAGCTACTGCTACCTTTCTTTCTTTTTGGCTGAAAAGCATCATCCGATTGGCTTATGAGACTGCCGGACGGCAGCCTCCTGAACGAATTACAGCTCATTCTACTAGAGCTGTGGCTTCCACATTGGCCTTCAAGAACGAGGCTATTTTTGGGAGAGAGGTTTTGCAAGCCGTGGTGCCTTCCGTTTAGGTAACCTGGTTTGCTCCCTCCCTTCATCCGTGTCCTAAAGCTTTGATATTGGTTCCAACAAGTAAGGATGAAGCCGTGGACCGGACACACCAATGTTGGATAAAACAGAATTTATGTTTACCTGATAAATTTCTTTCTCCAACGGTGTGTCCGGTCCACGGCCCGCCCTGGCTTTTAATCAGGTTTGAAAAATGTCTTTCTTTATACACTACAGTCACCACGGCACCCTATAGTTTCTCCTTTTTCTCCTAACATTCGGTCGAATGACTGGGGGGCGGAGCCAGAGGGGGGGCTATATGGACAGCTCTTGCTGTGTGCTCTCTTTGCCATTTCCTGTACGGGAAGAGAATATCCCACAAGTAAGGATGAAGCTGTGGACCGGACACACCGTTGGAGAAAGAAATTTATCAGGTAAACATAAATTCTGTTTTTTCTTTCGTGATTCAGATAGAGCCTGCAATTTTAAGCAACTTTCTAATTTACTCCTATTAATTTTCTTTGTTCACTTGCTATCTTTATTTAAAAAAGAAGGCATCTAAGCTTCTTTTTTGGTTCAGTACACTGGACAGCACTTTTTTTTATTGGTGGATGATTTTATCCACCAATTAGCAAGAATAACCCAGGTTATTCACCAAAAATAGGCCGGCATCTAAACTTACATTATTGCATTTCAAGTAAAGATACCAAGAGAATGAGGAAAATTTGATAACAGGAGTAAATTAAAAAGTTTCTTAAAATTGCATGCTCTATCTGAATCACAAAAGAGAAAATTTTGTTCAGTGTCCCTTTAATAAGGATCCAGCTGCACTAAGCTAAACTTCATTCAGCAAGAAGTGGTGTTTGGGGACTCTAAACCTGGACGCAGGGTTTAATTTTGAGCCAGTAGTTCCCTTGCTTTTACTATATCTTTGTTTTGAGGGTTGTGTTGATTTTCCTCCAGTTTAACTCTTATACAAATATCACCTACATGTATAGCTTGAAATTGTGTGGATAGTAGATGTTTAGCTTGCTTACCTATTTTGTGATTAAGATCTTATGCTTTTTCTGTATATCATATCTGAAAACAATTATAGAAAATACATTTACATATTTTTGTGGGTACAATACTGAATACCCTGGTATAGCAATCACATGTAATTAGATTTGTTTTTGTTTTGTCTTCTAAAATTAATAGCCGCACCTGCAGAGCAATATCTTCAAGAAAAACTACCAGATGAAGTTGTGTTAAAGATTTTTTCCTACCTGCTGGAGCAAGATCTTTGTAGAGCTGCTTGTGTTTGCAAACGTTTCAGTGAACTTGCTAATGATCCTATTTTGTGGTAAGTAGAAATGTATGAAATGTGATTTCTGATATTTTCATATTCCAGAGATAGCAGAACTATGTTAAAGGATGATACTATAAATATATAAAAGTAGACATTCTAACCACATAACAAATATTACTTTATTGGTGTTTATAAAAAAAGAGTCCAGGCAGTATTTACATTTTTTAAAAGAACATTGGTATGTGCTGCCTGCTCCATGTGAGCTTTTTTTTTTTTTTTTTTTTTTTTTTAAGTTTTTATTGAAGTAACAATAGTCGAATACAAACATTAAGATGAAGTTGCACATCATTGCAGTACATCAATTAGAAAAAAAAAAAGGAAAAAGAAAACATCTAGTACATTAGCTCTGCGTCTATTTACATAGTTTGAGAGAACCAGAACCTCAGATATTATCCATTGCTGGCCATTCAAGAATGTTCTAGGCTGCCCATGTAAGCTTTTTAATCAGACATTGACAGGTGCTGTTCTGGATGAATGAAAAATTAATTTAGTATCCCTTCATAAAAAAATGGATGTAGATAACACTATTTTAACTACAAGCCAGTGAGTTGACTTCACTAGTGGCTAAATTGAAACATTATTAGCTACTTGCTTGATCTGTTGTACCTCTTGCTTAAAGGGACACTGAACCCAATTTTTTTCTATCATGATTTAGATAGAGCATGCAATTTTAAGCAACTTTCTAGGTTACTCCTATTAAATTATTTTCATTCTCTTGGTATCTTTATTTGAAATGCAAGAATGTAAGTTTAGATGCCGGCCCATTTTTGGTGAACACACTGTTCTTGCTGATTGGTGGGTAAATTCAC